>NC_021165.2:1184561-1193190 GCF_000331145.2 Cicer arietinum | reverse complement strand
ATTTCGGCCAGAGTTAAGTAAAGTCAATCAAAGAGGGTTCCAGTCAGAATTCGAACTCAGATACCACAGATTTGCCCTTCACCGAAGCTCATCAACAAATAAAATTACAGAAAAGATAAAAGGAAATGAAACAACAACACCATCATCACCAGATCTGATAACTAGTACACAATTTCGTTCATACTATCTTTTTAATACAAAATGAGATTATTATTATTATTAGTTTAAAGCACAATAGAATTACACAAACACCTTGTGACTGTGACGAAATAATTGCATTGTAGATTGATAAACCTAAATTCAATCCATGCAAAACGTAAAAAAATAAAATAAAATAAATAAAAATGTAAAGAGAGGAGAATGAACCTGAAGATCGGAAGTTGGGCGAATGAGAAACACCCGAACCCAACCCAATCAAACTCGAACGAGTGAAAAGGACGAGTCAGAGTAGGGTGTTGAAGAAACAACGCAACGGTCCAGTGAATGAGTTGTTACGATCGCATTGGTCACCGCTCGTCATCTTCCTTATATATACCCGCCAACCACAAATTATACCATAAATAACTTCGCATTAACGCACGAACCCTTTTTTTTTTTTTTCTTCTTTAACTGTTATTTTTATTTATTTAATTTCCTTTTTACTCCCTCAAGTAACATTTAGGCCTTGTTTGGTGGAGAAGCGTCGGTGGTTACGGTTTTTGCGATTTTCCCCGCTACGAGTTGTGGCTACTTCAAACACATTGGAAACGTGGCTTTTGGGTCATGTGTTTTTATTCATTTTAGAGCAAATATTATATAAGTTTAATTCTCATATAATATATAACTTTAGAGCAAATATTATATAAGTTTAGAAATAAATAAACATTGAGGTGTTGAATAAGTGTGAAAAATAATTAATATCCACCTATCATTTATATTTTTTAAATTTCCATTGTCAACATGATTCTAGCATACACACTACAATACACTTAATAAAAAACATAATTGTTTCTTTTTAAATCATAATTCAATTTATATTTGTGTGTCAATTTATGATGATTCTTACTATATACAAAAAATAATAATTGTTTTTTATTTTTATTTTTTTGTGAAAATGATTTTTTTTCTTTCTATTATGGTAATAAAGTATTTTATAATTTATTCAAATATTTATTATGTTTAAATACATATTTAATACTCCAATTTTAAAGTTCTGAATTTTAGTCTCCCTATCTTTTATAAGTCTTAAGATTTTCTTTATAATAATTCAATTTGAATTTCATTCTAGGACGTAACATATTTATTAACGAAGTAGAAGTACATTTAATGATTTAACGTTATTAATTTCGACTATAACAAGTGAATTTGAAAAATTATGTTTACATTTCATCAATAAAGTTAAAAAAAATAAAAAATTAGACTATGCATTTTTTTATATGTTGTTATATTTTTGTAATGACTTTAGAAAATGACTGCTCCATGAATGATTGTAAATGACAATCAGTGTATAATAGTTTTATACTGATAGTATATGCTCATTAATCTTTTCTTAAAATATTCTAATAAAATTTAGACTACTATTGTTTATGATACAAATCAACAATGTCATGGTATCAATTATAATTTCATATCATTGACAAAAATGACACTTTATAAAAAATATGTCTGATTTATTTTGCAAAAATATTTTTTTTTTTTTAAGTGTTCATTTGATTTTTCTTTAGTACTAATAATCTTGTTTCCCTTAAAAATGGATGGGTTAAAAAACAAATTATACTAACCTTATGCTTAAGGCCAAACCAGCATATTCCTTGTCAGATGCTTTATGGCTTTTTCCTTTATCGGTTAATTTTTCTATTAAAAGAAATAATTAGGGTGGAAAAATAGTGCAGAAGGTAGAGAAGACTTTTAATATATGTTTCAAATATTTGTAATCTATCTATAAATAGTATTACATGGTTTAATCTAAAGCCTCAAGTACATTCTCATAAAAATGCTAACATGGCACATAAAAAGGCATCTTGAAAAATGTCAATCTATGAATTTTTTAATCAATGAATATAAAATTAAACATTCCGAAAATGTTTTTAGCATTCGTAAAATAAATGTTTAATTGCAGCTTTAATTCTTCTATTATTATCAATTTACGGAAATAGTCTCCATATTTTAAAAGTCGATAATTTTGGTATTTTTTTTCCAGATTTTTTAACAAAAAAAATGAGTTTGATATATTTTTAAGTACGTGATATACAATTCTATTATATAAAATTATCTAGATACATTAATTTTCATATGTCATTAATTAAATTAAAAATATGCAAATTTTCTGAAGTTGAAAACTAAGTTTTTATTGCGTTTTATTCAAATTTTATTAGTGTTAATCATTTTACATTATCATATCATATGTCACGTTATTTAAAATATTTTACGTCATCATTTTTTAGTTAAAAAATAAAAACCAAAATTGTCGATTTTAAAAATAAGGGAACCAATTTCGTGAATCATAATATATATTTCTTATGTCCTTATTATAAAATAATTTTCACTTTTTATGTCTTTTAATATAAGGACTTTTTAAAAAAATAATTCACATGCATTAATGATTTCCTTACAAAAATTCTCTCATTTAATTTACCATTAGAAAACGTAAATACATATTTTCCCTTATGATATCAATAATTATTGAAAAAAATTATTACTAAACAAAATTTTCTTAATGTATCAATGTGAAGTATTATATATAAAAAAAAAATAGAACATGTGACATTCTTATATATAACATGTATTTTTTATTTTATTTTTTACGGTAACAAACAAGTGAAAATTCTTTAAAATGGTTATTTTAAAACATAAGTTGTAACAAATAAAACATTTAACTAAGGAGTTGGGTAGCTCAATTTATTTGAACAAAGAGTTGAAAGAGTCATAGGACCAGAGAACCCCGGTGAAGGAGTAAAAAAAAACTAATTTAACTAACTATTAATATTTGCATATAAAAAAAATAAACCTTTAACTAAATTTAATTAATAAAAAACTTTACAAGAATTTTTATCTTTGGTATATAAAATGTAAATTAAAGCAACATAAAAAGTTGTCTTGTCTGCTTTATCGTTTTACTTATTTTCCTTCACCAAGATTTTGTTAGGTATCATTTCTCACATTAAAACTCTATTTAAATTATTTTTGTGGGGTAGTAGTGAACCGGGAGAACATGTGTATTTCTTGAAAGAAATACAGTTTCAATTTGCATAGGATTCGATATTTTAATCATGCACTATTAGGTAAATGGATTTGGAGTTTGAAAATTGATTAAAATAGGTTTTGGTTTAAGGTGTTGGATAATAGTTATGATTTTGTGGGGTCTAATGTAGATTTAGTTCAAACTTAGTTTTGAGTTGGTGGAAGAATTTGTGTCTTTTGTGTGATGGGTTGAGTGGAGATAGAGAAAATTGATTCATTAAAAATTTGATTTGTTTGATAGGTCATGGCAGAGAAACTTCACTTTTTTGTGATAATTAGGTGGAATGGGGCGCTTTGTGTGATAGGTATCAATGGTTGTATGTGTTAGTAGTTGATAAAAATGGTTTGGTGGCAAATATGTCTAGGCTTGGGTGGTGAGTGGAGGGGGCTTGGAGGTGGAAGATAAATTTATTTGTCAGCGAGGAAGAATTATTACTAGATTGTACTTTGTTGGAAGCATTGGTCTTAATTATAAGAAAACGTAAATTTATTTTTATTGTTATTGTTAAAACGTTATATTTATTAAGAAAAAATTAATTATTATTTTTATTAAAATGTAAATTTAATTATATGATTAATTTAATAAATTCTTATATTTAAAAACATATTGATGTTACAATATTTTATAATGACTAAATATAATTAAATATATTGATATATATAATTATGAATATTATTTGCACATTTAAAAGTCGTGTTTTTATTTAGTTTCATAATTCGGTACATATATCTATCATACATGTATAGTTTTAGTAATCTGCAGTATAACACTATAATTATTATTGATTTTGCATTAATAAAACCAAAACTACAACTGAGTTTGAGTGCACACCCCATGAATAGGGTCCCAAAGAAGGTCTCCATTACAGAAACACCTTCTGATCCCATTAGACGAAAAACCATCTTCCCTACAAGTCGACGTGGCAGAATCACAATCCGTTTGGGACCCACAAACAGTTTCTCTAGGCGACTGCCACTGAATCTCCAAACCGGGTCTAGACCAACGGTCCACAGGAAGAGCCCAATCAAGGTTAACAAAACTAGAATAAGCACTACAACCGACATCCCTAACACGAATCATATAAGAGGTACTCGAACCACCGGTTCGGAAAGTGCAACAAACCGGACCGGACTGACACGTGGACACAGAAGCGGTTGCGTTGATGTAAGAATGACAGAGGCTAGAGGAAGAGCAGTTCAACGGCGATTGGAGAAGCAAGAGGGTACAATTGAGATAAACAATGGTATTTGAACTCGTGATGTTGAAAGGTAGACTATTGTTAAGTTGGATCCCTTGGTGAACCTTATCGGTCGTTATGCACGTGTTAGGTATAAGTGGAGCGGGTTGGATTACTAACCGTTGGGTTTTCGGGTCGATTGATTCGATCGGGTAGGAGTTGTTTAGTGTGTCGAATATTAGTGTTCCGGTGGAGCTGCACCGGATTTTGTATAATGGATCGCCGCATGTGGCGGTGGTGCTAAGTGGGAAGGGTACGGTGGTGTTGCCACATGGTGGGCATGTTGTCACGGATGTTACGTGTGTGGCGCATGTTAGTAGAAGTAGCGAACTTGTTAAGAGGAGGAACCTTGTTGTTGACTTCATTGGTGCGAACAGAGAGAACTGTGTCTTAAGACCCATCTTCCCTCTCTCACTTTTATAAACAAACAAAATTCAAAAAGTTAGTCAAGTGGAATTAATCTTTTTGATTTTATCTAAATAAGTTAAATTTATAAAAAAAATCTTTTTTTATGTAAAATATTTTATTATACTAAATAATTTTAAAATAAATGAAGAGTATATAAGGAATAATAATATTAAATAATTTAAAATAGTTAATTTTTATTTATAATAATGATAAATATTTGATGTATATTTTTTCTTTATAATAGTGACAATTTTTTTTTTTCGTTGATAGATAAAATTATAAATAAATTCGTAGACAACTGTGATATATCTTGAATTCAAACTTGTAATATATTATATATCCTAATAATATCAATATTTTCAGTTGAACTAAGTCTTAGAGATGACAAGAGAAGTATTATAATATGTCTAAAGTTGTAAAATCAACTGCGGCATATTTATCTTAGAAACTCAAAAAAATAATCATAATTACTATCATGAATATGTTAATTCAATATATATCTGTACTTTGATCTTTAAATCAATAGCAAAATAAGGTATTATTTAATAAAAATCATTCAATATCTTTTTAAACAAAATATCATACTAAATGTGTCAAAGAAATGACATTTGAATTTTTTCTAAATTTGTTATTACTAGTAATAGAATGTTTTTTAAGAAAATATATATAAAAATTTAATAAAAATGATTTATGTCACTCATTCATTCGTATGAATCTATGTCATCACGTGGTGGCTTTAGGGTTACACCAACAACTATGGTGATACTATTATGGAAAACCTAGAGAACTAAGAGAAAAAACAAAATATCATACTATTATGTACTATAGAGAAAAAACAAAAAAGAACTAAGATTATGGGATATGTTACTTTAACACATACCTAACTACTCATCTATGATTTTCTTAAAATTTGTAATTGATTTTTTGACCAATCATTTATACCAAGACAAATCATCATTCTTATATTTCCTTAAAAAGATTATTTGTACTAACTAGCATCACTCTACCATTATTGATGATAAATCATATTGTTAAAGGAAATCTGCATATAATTAAATAGCATTTGGATTCATTATATTTCAATTTTATTATATGGACAAATATCTTTATATTAATTATATTAGTCTTTATCAATTATGAGACTTAATTGATTAATTATAATTAAATTATGTTATAAGACAAATTAGATTTTTGACATAATAATTAATTGATTGATATGATCTTAAATGTGTGTTAATATCACTGATGACTTATTTCAGAATAATAACTATAATTGATCATACCTATATATACAAATTATTGCCCCACATTATTTCATAGTATACATACTGCAATTTGCTTCTTCTCGCGAGTTTTAAGTATAAATTAAAAAACATAAATTGAGGAACAATCACATGTCAACGAGTACTTGTTAGTTGTTTTCCCTCTTTCTCAATGTTTCAGGATTATTTTCGCGAGACTAAAACAATATATCATGTATTTTTTATATCTTTGATACATCAATATAACGTAAATCATTAATATTAAATATCTTGTATTATTAATTATTAAATTAATTCCTGTAATTGAAAGCGGGTCTTCGTATTTGACTTATTGAGAATATTCATGATTTATAATTCTAATTGTATCCATATTTGGTTCATTCATAACAACTCAATTAAATTGGCTTTAATACTATTTTTTCAATCATAATCGAATGGCAATATTTTTACCAAAGTTATTTGGCTTTTTCGTTAATCGATTACATTAAATCCAGATAAAGGAAAATAGCAAATGTGTATCATATTAGCCTATGTAAAGTTTTGGTTTTTTACTAGCTTTTATATGTTGCAACTTTGCAAGTTCTTAATCAAACAATGGTTTGGACTTTCAAAACGCATATATGCGTGTGGGATATTATGAATTGTGCCATGGACCATGGTCAACACACACATATTCGGTTTTTTATACTTCCTTATGTTCTCTGAGATACTTTTAGTTGATTCTTGTTATTCATTGAAAAGTTTCTTATGTTCTCTGACATATTTATCCTCAATTGGTTGTCTTACTTGCCAAGACTACTATTCTTATTTTGAACGCGAGGATAATCTTTTTTTGCAGATTAAATAATTATGGAGTTTTAAATTTTCACGAAACTTATATATTCTTTAAACCTTTAAGGCAAGAAATTTCTTGGACCAAAACTATTTGGCAAATAACATTTCTCCTTACAAGGTTTTTAGGTTTTGGAGATTGTTGCATAACAAAATGCTTATTCATTGTAATTTAATCTCTCGAGGTTGTCAAATTAGTTCAAAATGTGAGTTCTGTAAATGTGAAATGGAGACTAACACTCATCTTTTTTTATTCTGCTCTTTTGCTACTAAACTCTAATTTTGGTTAAGCTCTACTTTTCAATCTTAATATGATATTCGTTTGGTTTAAAATCTTCTTGTCATATGTGACAAAGGTTAAATGCAGAGATGTTATTTTGATCAACATAATTTTTACTATTGATATTATTTGGTATTGCATAAATCAAACTTAATTTGAAGACAAAAATCTTATTTTTCACACGGTCATCAACAAAATTATTGTCAATGCATCTTTATCTAACAATTACACTTCTAGCGCAATTTCTAACTCTGTTAAAGAATTTCAAATTCCCAAGTCTTTTCGAGTAGAAGCACATACTTCTAAAGCGCCTACCATAGAGGAAGTGATTTGACACCCCCAAATAGTATATGATTAAATGTAATACAAATAGAGTTGTATCTTGAAGTTCTGTTGCTGCTTGTGGAGGTATATTGAGGGACAACTATATTGCTTCCTTAGGTTGTTTTGTTGTGAATTTGGGAATTAAAACTCTAGTTAAGCTCATGGGAGTTATGGTTGTTATTAGAACAACATGCAATAATGGGTGGAGATTTCTATAGATTGAATATGATTTGCAATTGACAAATTTGGTTCATTGTCTTAGTTAAAAGAATGAATTTTACAAATTTCATATTTTTAGAGAATATGTAGACAAAATTGTTAATTTGGAGTTTCACATTGTTAACTGTCAAATGAGATATTTTTTCTTCTAATATTTATGATTTTTTAAGAAATATGATTGATCTTCTTGAATGTCGATTTTAAATACGGTTGTAGGTGATTAGTGCACTGGTTTTCCTTTTTCCATGGTCTTATCCATATGAGTTCTCTTGGTAAGATTTTTAATGAGCAATATTTTATATGTTGAGTGATTGTTTTCTTGGATTTTGGTATATTCTCCTCAAGCATTTTGTATTTTCCAAATCTTTTATTTTTAATGATAGTTTAGAGTATTGCAAATGACATGTGATTAATTTAAAATGTCAACATAATTAAAATGTCAAATGTGATGCCTTTGACTCTATTTTTGCTTTAAAAAAATATTGTCATCATATCTCTCAACTCGGTTTTTATTTTAAATGTAAATTAATTCATGAGATTATGTACTTCAATTGTATTTTTTTAGACACAATTGCTTTTGTGTTCCTTTAATTTAATTTAAGTCATTTATTTTTTTTTTCTTGATTTGGTCATCTATTTAATTTTAAGTAAACAATATAATGCATATTGTTTACTTAAAATGAAATAAAAGACTAAATCGAAAGAAGAAAAAAGATAAATGACTGAAGTATTATCTAAAATTAAGTTAAGAGATTGCATGAGCAATTATGCATTTTTTTATTATAAACATGCACTCCAATTGTTATCTATTGTTTTGAATAAATACAGCACCTAAAGATTATATATAT
>NC_021165.2:1124240-1184270 GCF_000331145.2 Cicer arietinum | reverse complement strand
GAATTTAGTGTTTTTTAAAATCAAATATTTGAGTTTAAATTAAATATAAAGTTTGTTATATTTATTTAGCTATCGTTATGGCTAATACAGTTTGTTGCTATAAAATAAGGATTTAGATATGAATTTGATTAAATAAAAAGTATTCAAATTTGAAATCTATTTAAGTGATTTGTTTCAAAATTGAGAATATTTCGGCAATTAATTTTTTTGAAATATGAAGTTGATTCACAAAGAATTGTTACTTAATTAAAGATTTTGTTTCAAGTAAAATGAGACGCATTAAAATAATATATATATATATATAATTAATTAATTAGTGATAGGATTTGTTTGTTTGTGCATAGCAGCATATGTTTTTACATAATCATAATCTTGTGACAACTAAACATAATAGGTTTTAGATATTCTCATTTAGTTTATTAAATTGTCTAGTACTTATGGTTAAGTTGGTTTGTAGCATTGAATTGTACAAACACCTTTTAATGTGTAGATTTGAGTCAATCAAAAATTATAAAATATGTAGTATCAAAATGTTCATGCAAGTTGTTATGGTCGACCATAAAACAAATACTGTGTTTTTAGATCATTATACACCCGTGGTTGGTAAATATGTGATGATTGTTAAGTTTTTTTAAGATAGATAATGAAAATATTAAAATAAAATAAAAACACTCATTATTTGACCTGAGTTATTAACAATATTTAATTATTGCAGGAAAGCTTGTAGTTAATTCATGTAATTAAAAAATTACATATTGATTAGTGGTGTGAATTGATATCCTGATTAGGTCTTTTAATTTGATTCACATATTTTTCTAATCAATTTATAAGTTATACCAACAAACTGAACCTAAGGTGAACATAAACTTTCAGTTATTCATCAAATATTGCAGAACTTTTTCCTTGTGGACTCAAGGACTTGTTAAACCATATCACAAGTCAAACCTATAAGTTCCAAATATTTCTGAACAGAATTTAAGACCATATATTGAACTTCTGCTAGCATTTCTATTAGTCCTTGCAAACATGCAGCTGTATAACACGGATAATGATTTTGCATTTGCAAACATAAATACATGAAATCAAAGCAATTACAAAACCTTAAATCATGTTTTCCACCAGTACTTCATTTCACTCGGTAAATTAACATAGATATTATATTAAAATTTACAAACAAGCATAAACATAATCAAAGTTCATGTATAGTGTAGACAAAATCATAAAAAACAGCATCATACAAGTAAACTACTTCTCCACTCCCTTTGCAGAGGCAATACTAATGATATACTCAATCTCCTCCGAAACCTCTTTCATCGAAGGTCGATTCTGTCTCTTCTCTTCCAAACAACTCAAAGCCAAAAACACCAACGCCTTCATTGTCTCAACCTCTATATTACTAGCTCCATTCTTCAAAACAGGATCAACAACATCCAACAACTTCTCTTCTTCCACCATCCTCTGCACATAAACCGCCAAATTCACATCATCGGAAGCCCTATTAAAATCAATAGCCTTCTGAGACGTCAAAAGCTCAAGCAAAACAACGCCAAAACTATAAACATCACTTTTATCAGTCAACTGATAGTTTCTATAATATTCAGGATCAAGGTACCCAAGTGTCCCCTGAGCACAAGTTGAGATATGACTCATATCCGTTTGAGCCAACCGTGATAACCCGAAATCTGAAACCTTAGCATTCATCTTAAAATCAAGAAGAATGTTGCTTGATTTAACATCTCTATGGTAAATAGGAGGAACAGCCATGAAGTGAAGATAAGCAAGACCTTCCGAAGTGTCGCGTGCGACATGAAGCCGATGATTCCAAGTAAGTGAAGCACGACCCTTTGGCATTTGACCTGTTAAATGATCAAGAAGTGTACCATTTTCAATGAACTCATAAACCAAAACTGGTTGTTCCAATTCAACACAACAACCTAGTAGCCCAACAAGGTTTCTGTGGTTAACTTGACATAATATGCGAACTTCATTGAGGACTTGGTCAGTCCCTTTGGCGTTACCAATTTTGGCGCATTTAACGGCTACTGTTGTTCCATCTTGAAGAATGCCTTTGTAGACTTCACCGTAGCCACCAATGCCGAGAAGGCGGTCAGCGGAGAAGTCATTTGTGGCTTTTTTTATTTCTTTGCCACTGAAGAGTTTGGCTGCTCTGCCACCACCACTTGCGTTTAGAATTCCTTCACGCTCTTTAGCTAAGCGTCGTTGGGCTTCTAATATACGTTTGTTGCGTTTGTAGAGAAGAAAGGCAATTGTTGCTAGGAGGAGTGCAGCACCAACTCCACATGTTGTACCTGAATATACATACTTGACATTAAAGTTAAACTCAAAACAACCCACAAACCCACTATAAGAAAATTTTAATGTATTTCATACTCTAATTCTTTTTTTTGTCGGTTGATGAAATTTCAAATATCACTAATAAACCCACATATACAAAGTGGAGATTCTGGATTCGAATTCGAGTCACTACAGCAAATGTTCAAACTAATAATGTAGATGACAAGTGAGTCGGCAGATCCAATGAACTATTCTTACTCTAAGTCTAATTCTAATATGACGTATTATGAAATTGAAGGAGAATTATGTTTATTAAATTCTTTTTTATATATAGATATAGTAAATTATAAAAATTATCATTATTTGAACAATTTCATTTTTGTGTTATTCCTTAGTTTAACCAATTTCTTCAAGTCTTAGTTTAATAGTAGAATGTTGAGTAAAGAAAAGTTACTATAGTATATAATAATTTATGTGAACCATTATTTCAAATCCTTTTAATCTTATACGCGTGTTAGTTGAGGTCCATGTTGTGCCATTTATGTTCGGCACATCTTCCTTCCAAAATCAACTTGAACAGCAATCAGATTGACGAAGTCAACTTGTTTGGCAATGTGACAGCTGGATATAGAGGATCACAACTAAAAAATTGGTTATTACACTAACGAAATTAATTATAATTACTTAATTTGTGTAAAAATCAAGTATTTTACCTTATACTAATTGACATCAAAGAAAATATTATAAAATAAAAATAATAAAGCAAAAATATCTAAAAGATAGTAGCACCTAATTCAATCATATTATATCCATGATTTCAACACTTAAAAATAGAAAGGAGAAAAAAAGTGTGAAAAGTAAAATACCTGCTATTATGGCTGTCTTATCGCTCGAGTCATGACATCCATCCGGGTTCAGGCAAGTAATTTCTACATTCAAAGTCAAACCAAAACTCTAAATTAGTTAAACGTACAACCAAACAAGGAAGAAAAAAAAAAGAACTATAATTCCCTACAACTCACTTTTAGTACACAGCCCTTGAATAGGGTCCCACACAAGGTCTCCATTACAAAAACACCTTTTGATCCCATTAGACGAAAAAGAATCAAGCCCACAAGTCGACGTGGCAGAATCACAATCCTTTTGGGACCCACAAACAGTTTCTCTAGGCGAAACCCACTGAATCTCCAAACCGGGTCTAGACCAACGGTTCACAGAAAGACCCCAATCAAGGTTAACAAAACTAGAATAAGCACTACAACCTGAATCCCTAACACGAATCATGTAAGAGTTACTCGAACCACCGGTTCGGTAAGTGCAACAAAGTGGACCGGACTGACACGCGGAAATAGAAGCGGTTGCGTTGATGTAAGAATGACAGAGACTCGCGGATGAGCAGTTCAACGGTGATCGGAGAAGCTCGACGGTACAATTGAGATAAACAATGGTATTTGAGCTGGTGATGTTGAAAGGGAGAGTATTGTTAAGCTGGATCCCTTGGTGAATTTTATCGGTGGTTGTGCACGTGTTAGGGATAAGTGGAGCGGGTTGGATTACGAACCGTTGGGTTTTCGGGTTAATTGATTCGATGGGGTAGGAGTTGTTTAGTGTGTCGAATATTAGTGTTCCGGTGGAGCTGCAACGGATTTTGTATAAAGGGTCTCCACATGTGGCGGTCGTGCTGAGTGGGAAGGGTACGGTGGTGTTTCCGCATGGTGGACATGGCGTTACGGATGTCACGTGCGTGGCGCATGTTAGTAGAAGTAGCGAGGTTGTTATGAGGAGGAGGATTGTTGTTGAGTTCATTGGTGGGAGAAGAGAGAACTGTGTCTTTTGATTCATGATGTTGTCTTGTGTGCGTAAAATTGCAAAATCAAAAGGTGGTTATTTATGTTAGAAAAATAGAAACTTCTTTTTCGTCATTCATTTAAACATATCACAAAGATGAGATGATTTTCAATGTAATTATAATAAAAATAAATACTTTTAATATTTAACATTTGTGATTAGAATTTAATTTATATATTATATATTAAATCTTTTTCGTTACCGTTTATACCATCGATTATTGTGGTTGGAACAATATAAAGATTGAATTTATTGGCGGCTCACGTATATTGGTAGGCAAAAGTCAATATATATTATTTTATTTCATAAGTTTTTGTTTTTTTAGGGATATCTTAACCTTTGGTTAAAGTTTTGTTTTATTTATAATTTACAAAATATAGGGTAAATTGTTTTTACTTTCCTAACTTACCTTAAATGATCCTAGTACCTCCTTTAATTTAAAAAAAACATTATTTTTTTTAAATTATGCATAACAATTATTTTTTTATCACTCTTCCAATTTTATTTACTATTTATCAAAAAGATGTTAGAATATTCATTTTAGATGTACTACTAAAAACATAATTATATTTTTTGAAATTACAAACGCCATATTAAGTCGTCTTTTAGCTACAGATTAATTTATTTTTAATAACTAAGTCATTTATTTTTTGGAATCTTCTATATTTTTAAATAAGTTAAAATACATTTTATATAATAAGTTTTTTATTTATTTATTTATTTATATTATATTTTATTTGCAACATTAACTTTTAAATTTTAAAATGAGAACATTTTGATCTTTTTTTAGATTTCTCATTATTTAAAAGACTAATGAACACATTTTGTCTATAATTTATTTTCATTAATTATATATCGTAGGTGTAGAATATTTACCACATTTGTCGATAATTAATCTTGTTTGATAAATTTTACTTATCATATTTAGTTGACTATTTGGCATGTTAGATCATATTTTTAAATATGTTAATATTGACTTTAGTGTGTGTATGATTAACAAAATGTATAATTTTGGATTCTACCAATCACATTCTTTTTCTAAATAAATGACAAGAATAAGAATAGGGTTTAAATAGTCCAACAAATTTAAATTAAAGATTAAAAAAAAATTGGATTTAAATTCTGATGAAGGAAAAAAGAAACTAAGTAACAACAGAAATATCCATATAAAAAAGTATATAAGAATATGAACAATGATTTTATTTCTTATTTCCTTCACTTGTTAGGAAAAGACATAAGTTTATGTTTTTTTGGTTTTGATAAAGCATCATATTCCCTCCTTTTAAGTGTATATTAAATGCTAAGTTAAATTAGTATTTTTATTTTCTATACAAGTGAATGTATTTAATCTTGAATATAATGTATATTATTATAGTTAAGCTTATATTTTTTTGGTTTTGATAATACATCATATTCCGGAATGCTAAGTTAAATTAGTATTTCTACTTTCATTGATTTTAATGATTTAAAACAAAGTTGATAATTATCTCACACTACTAGTTTTTGTATGACAAAATTTACTATTGAGATTTTACGAATATACTATTTTTTTTATATAAATTTTTTTAGGATTAGTTAACGATATCTTACTATAAAGTAGGAAAACTTTCAAATTGATTGATATATTTCTTTATTTAATCTCCTTTAAATAAATTAAACTTTTTGATGAGTAAATTAATATGAGAATTCATCGCCGAATCCCACATCCATAAAGTATTTATTCAATCTTTATTTAAATAATTTTCGGATTGATTCTCGTTTATAATTTTCCTACATAGTGTGAGATAAAAATGATATAATTCACTCTTATCAACAAATGGATTGAGAACAAATTAAAACATTAATAAGGTGCTAGACCAATAGGCAAAACAGTGACTACACGGAGGCCTCTAGTTATATAGTCAACTCGTCATTTTGTTAAAAGAAGAAAAAAAAATCAAACTAGCTGTTAGAAAAACATTTAAAACTATTATCATAAGATAAATTTTGTAAAGATGTAGAGTCCAAAGAATAAGTTGGGCTTTGACCAATCGCCGCCAAGCATCTAGAACGCTACTTAGATCCGTGAATGAGAAGGAGATAATATGAAGCAAGATATAATTCTCGTGACTTTTGGCTTTAATTATTTTTCAAGTAGGTTGTTCGCCTCTATGGAGCTGTTATCTTAGCACCTGTTTATTATTAATTCTCTCGTCACATAGATATGTATGATATAAAAGAATATGATTTTAATATTTGTGGACAAAAGTGGATAGTGCTTATACACATAACATTAAATTAATTCAAAATTAAGATGCTTTGAGATATTTGATTATACGAAATAAAATTGTCGACAATTTGTTCACAAGATAAGATCTTTGTATCTTGCCGGTGTTAGTCCACCCTCTCTTCTTTTTTGTAAAAATATATTTTCACTAGCACATCATATGTGCAAGTTACAAAGAGAGATGTCATTTTCAACCCTTAGCTTAATTTTTTTCAAAGAATATAGCGGATTTTATAAGATTTTATAGAACTAAACTAATTAAAAAATATATATATGTATCATATCTATTATCAACAAATTAAGTATTCAAGTTTCGTCATATGTTAGATTGCCGCAGAATAATCTGAAAATAAGTACAAGCCAAGTTGGAATAAAAAATCACTATTGAGGAAACCACTAGAATTTGCATTTTATATAATAGATTTAATTTCAGCGCGGACATTTAGCATTGACCTTCAAAGCCCAGCTTGCATGGATATATATACTTAATCTAAAGAACCTCCCCATACCCCCCACAACTTCATGTTAGGAGTCAGCTTACCAACCTACAGGATATTTAATTTACTACTATAAAACTACATATTACACTTTGAAATATAAAGTTACATAGATGGGAAGGACCCAAAATTTCCTTCCCAAATATACATACTATCGATGTTGTTAAAAGCTAGAGCCAGTCATGGTAATTCACACCATGAAAGAATACAATACAAACATATTTGCATAATTATTCCACTATTGTATGTACATATACATGACTTAGTGATTAATTACCCTTTGACCAATAAAAAGAACAGCTAGCTAACAAAATTGGGTTCACAGCCTTGAGGAAGCATGACATCAAGTGGGTGACTCTGCCAAAAGAAGAGTGTGCCACCAACCACATGCAACGTTTTTAGCTACACAACCTTCAATTGTGACTTCGGAAGGAACGTTGCGGTCAATGATGTCCCCAAGGCCCAGCTGCGACCAACAGAAATTTCAACTAAGAGAACAATATAATACCATAACAAGAACATATTGCCATTAATTCACCAAAATTACAACCTTATTACTTAAATACCATACATGTCATGTAGAAATTTCTATAATATTCATTTTTAAAGTATGAAATAAAAAGGAGACAAATTAAATGGCAGCGCAATATACGCACCTGTCCATACTTGTTCCATCCCCAGCAGAAGACTTTTCCATTATCTTGAAGAAACAAAAACAAAAGGAGAACTTATGATAATCTACTAATACAGGCATGAAAATATGCTGTTCAGAAAGAAAGAAAAAAACTAGACATGAAAATATCACTCTTTTATATTTTTACAATGTAAAAAAGATACGAAATTAGATTTGCATAATGTTAAGAAACTGGCACCACAATTATGGGAGTGTTAATAAGGCAAAAAAGAAGATGTATGAATATTGTGAAAGTAAAAAACAGTAATCATCAATGTATTATCTGAATTCAAAGTCCTTCTTTACCATCATGTTCAGTTCCAGTATGTAGAGTTTTTTATCAGGTGGGCTTAGATTATGACATATATTAAATTTTACAAAATCATAGCCAACCCTCCAAAGATTATTCAAATAGCTAGCACAAATGTTATTATTGACTTCAGATAGATTCAACTGGTATTAAAAGAAAAAGAAAGTAAAGGAAACATGACTTGGGAAATTTTACTAACATTGCTAGCCAATGTGACTAGGTTGTTACTTCAGTTGGGTTAATTCGAGGAAACCCAAAACTCTCTTCACTTAGTTGTTACTTCTCAACCCCTAACTTCTCTTATCCCTTCTATTATAATAACTCGCCCTTACTTGCTATATATGTTCTGTAATACAACATTCTGTTAGTTACTAGTCACATCATCATTAACTACTTTCTTCTTTATCCCTTTTCAGATAGACCCTCTTAGTATGAGGTCTGCTATCAACTTCACAAGCATAGTAGCACGGGCATCCTTCATCTCTTAAAAAGGAAATATTGTTCCGTTATTTTCTGTCGCTCTAGTTGGTTGTCTTGGCATAAGGTAATTAAACTAAACTTGAGGGAAAAAACCATGTATTTTTTATGGAAACAGTTTTAATAAACTATGAGAAAAACCTCAAGGAAGATGTCAAGTGTTAACATTTCAGTACTTGACGGATACACCCTTCCAGATTTCATTTTATAAAAGGGATTTTTTATTGAGAAATCATACATGAATTCAAGTCTAGCAGTGTTTAGAGATGCATTAAAGTGAATTCAATTGTGGAACAATTCGACGCAGGTCTGATTGATATGACATACCTGTTACTAGTGCAGTGTGACGAGCCCCACAAGATACGGTCTTTACATTTATATTTTCCAAGCTCGGACAATCCAGTAGTCTTGGTAGAGTCTGCCTCATAAGTCAAATTAACAATTAAAAACTAGGATCACATAGTATATTAATACCTCAAGAAAATTTGAAGGTGACAGCAATAATGATATAGTCATGGACAATAATATAAGATCCATTTGTTTAAAAGATTATTTTTTTAGAAGCTGCTCAAAACAACATAAGGAAAAAAAATTATTTCAAGATTCTGATTCTTAAAAAAAAGGTTAGCCAGACCTCATACAAATTCTGAAAAACTGAGTTTTACAAGGAAAATTCCTGAACAAATGGACCCATAAACATACCATTATGTTTTGTTTCAAATTTTAAAGACAATAAGGGTGGGAGTGTGTATCATCTGTGGAACAGCTAGGGCGTACCTCAGCTTGATCATCACCGGTTCCCAGCTGCCCAAACTGGTTTCCACCAAATGCGTATACATCACCATCAGCAGATGTACAGACAGTATGCCACAGACCTGCAGCAACTCCGTCTATTCGAATACCCAATAAGGAAGATACGCAAATCGGACTTAGTTCATCGTCGGTACTTCCTTGCCCGCACTTTTCCAAAACAAGATAACACTTAATTTAGTATAACAAGCATAAGCATGCATCAAACAAGAGAGCAAACAAAAAGATAAATGTTGTAAAAGAATGGAACAGATTATCCCTTGTTAGAGTGAACCTCATCTTCAACATCTACATTGCTTTTGGCCTCTCATATTCTACTTACCTACATGTTGATCCTAAAGAATGGTTAAAAGTTGAAAAAAAGAAATCTTGTTTTATGTAAATAAAAAAACTCATGAATGTAAGTGCCTTTTGCAAGGAAGTATTATCCAGCAAAATTAAAACGATGTTGGTGACATGCAAACTTATGCAATAAAGTTAATGCCAATAAGGAGGTACTTAAGAGAAGGTCTACGAGCAATGGCTGATACATCTCGTATCAAGAATACACATGGAGCCCAACTGATAAATTTTCATTTAATCTTTGTATCTTATTGAGATCCCGAGAAGGTGACCACATGGTCTTCACTGAGAGGAATTCAGCACATGCTTTCTACAAGTATAGAAGGAATATGCAGATAACTGGAAATAATTTACATTGCCAACTAGGATATGCAAGTATCCAAAAGTATCCCTAGTTCCCTTAAATCACCTGTCCATAAAGTCCCCAACCAAACGCAAGCACCGCTCCAGCATCTGTCATTTGAGCAGATAGATATTAAAAAATCAGTATGTGAACGTTGAAAATGACAAAAACTAAATGAGCAGAAACCTAGGACATAATAAGCAACTATGAAATTTGTTCAATTTTCTTTATTTTAACAATTCAGTTCTTAATCTAGCATCAAGAAAGATACACTATTTATTGATATTTTCACATGTAACTATGTAAGGACCTGTTGTTTTTCCCTCTCATTAAATCAAATAATTACATATCTGATTGTACCATCTAACTTAGAAGCATTTTCTCTTTCTAAACACCTTAATCACCAATCCTGATGCCAGTCAGGTGAATTGCATTATAAATTAAGCACCTGGATATTCTCACTGTTGGTTCCCCAAAGAAACTAATGCAGGCTTTCTAAAAGATGTTGATTTGTGATACTAAAAAGACTTACACAGCCGTACCTGTGATTACTGCACTATGTCGACCTCCACAGGCAATGCTCTTTATATAACTTCCAGGAATCCTGAAATTTTGTCCCTCTGAACTCATGCTTCCTTGAGCCAGTGATGTTGATAAATCTTTGCCATAAGAAGAGGAATCAATACAAGGAACAAGGTGAGGAGAGGATACCATACGTATTCTGGAACCCAGACCAAGCTGCCCTTCACCTCCATAGCCCCAGCCCCACACCTGTCCTATATCTGAAAATTCAGAAAGTTACAGTTAATGACATGTTTAAGACTTCATTTCTGATCTTCCATAGCACAAAAATGAAACTTCACCCAGAAGATTGTCACAGTACATCAAATTTTAAGCTCACGATACTAAATAGTCCATAATGAAGTCGATACCTGACAAAGCTAGGGTATGACGCCCACCGGCAGCAACACTTGCTATCCTTACCCCTGGATTTAGAGTGACAAGACACGGCATTGCTGTTAGAATATCATCACCAGATGATGGGGTTTCAGCTGTTTGCTTTGCTGAAGATACTTTCCTTCTCTTAGTACTTTCTTCTCCACTAGAAACAGTTCCTCGTGTGGATTTTGAGACTTGAGAATGACGGCTCACTGTTGCAAAACCACTCTACATGAGTTAGATAAAGACCAAGTATCCTTCTTTGTACATCATAAAGTGGCAAAACTCTTTTCTTCTTTCTTTTTGGGGTTTCAAACTTTGTATGTTTTATCATAGTAGTTCCTTGCTCTCCCAACTCCTTTTTGTAGACCTTGGCTAAGCTTAGACCACCTCCTAGGAGGGGCAGGTATCTGTAGACAAATGTCCATTGTATAGAGGTTAGACATACCTTGCTCTGTCAAGAATGGACTCTGCCTTCCTTGTACATCTTTTTCGGGACTTACCCCTGTCAAAGGTTCACCAAATATCTTCCCAGAAGGAATACATTCCTTCCATCCCCATGTGTAAACTTCTCCACAATCTACAACAGGACATCAAAATATAATTGCAGGATGACACCGTCAAAACATACAATCAATTACCCAGAAAGATATAATTTCTAGAGTTAGTCTTAAATTCAATATTCATGAAATTAACAGAAAGCATGGGATAATTTCTCAAGCAAGACATTACTACAGATTCAATTTTAAATAAATGAAGCTTACCCGTTGCAGCAACACAATGTGCCCACCCAGAAGCAGCTTTTACAATAGACACTTCACTTGGAAGAGGAAAAGGCTCTGGAATTTCCTTTACAAAAATAAATTATAAAAAATGTTAATTGACTGACAAAGAAACAAGAGACACGATATCATTCTATATAGTTATGCATGTGTTACCCCGTGTTTGCCAGACGTCACATAGCTTTGACCTAGATCATCTGTCGAACCCCATGTTATGAGCTTTCCTGGCTCTGAATAAGGAAGACAGTATGATCAATGATGAATCTTTTTCGATAATAAAATGTAAAAGAAAATGTTCACAGGGAGGGAGGGCCAAAAGAGGCAGATGGATGGAGAGATATACACATTGTCATTAGTTCCTCAAAGAAAAAGGAAAAAATCAGAGAAAAAAACGAGTGACCTTAATTACAAATACAATCATTCAAATTCAAATAACAATAACAACAATACTAAAAGCTACACTCAAACTGAAGAGATTTCCTTACCTTGTCAGTTTCATCAAACAGAAATATTGTATCGGCACACAAAGAAATAAGGACCACAATAATGTTTACAGGAGTGAATGGGCAAGAGAATGACAAAAGTAACAAAAACAAGTTTAAAATAGTAGTAGTAAAGCCTTGCGAAAAAAAATATGTTTGGATGGAGAGTTTTTAACTTTAAAAGGGTTTTAGAGACAAAGGTTTTGAAGGACTGAATGTATATTTTGGTATATACTACATGATAGATGATCATATAGCATTCCAATCACACTTAACTCATTTTTAGTAACATTTTTTACCTTCTTTCATTTAGAAAAGAAAAATATGTCCTTTCTTCCCCTCTCCTCCAAAACATTCCATCATAACATACCCTTAAATTCTTCTATTTATATTCATAAATAAGAGCAAATGTATATTATTTGGTCGCCACAGAGAGTAATTGTTCCACACACACACACACAAAAACAGAAGTTTGTTGCCAACAAAACCACACAGACAAAAGAGAGTTCAATGAATTATTCACTTAATTAAAAGTGGAAATGAAACGGAAAATGCAAATTTTCTCAATTCAAGCTTCTTATCTACATAACTGAATGAATAAATAAAACAACACAAGGAAAACAAAACCCAACAAAATGAAAAATAGCAATTGAAAATGGTAAGGCACCAGAAATAGCCATGGCGAATCCACAACCACCACCGGAAACATCCTTCCAGCTGTAACAAGACGGCGGAACCCTAACTTGAACCGGCGTCAAAAGAGGCGTCCTTTGCGGTAAAGCTCCTGGTAGATAACCCCACATGTAAACCAATTTCTCATTCACTCTTTGCAATGTTTCACACCCCTCACCATTCATGGTGATTTTCCCACCAAAAAAAATAGAAAACTCAGTGAAGTTTTAATTTCAAAACTTTTTTGTGGCGGTTTCTGTTTGGTGAGAGAGAAAATTTTGATTTTTGAAGAGCGAAAGAATCAGTGACCTAATGTGTTGTCTTCGTTGGATCGTATCATTTTCAATGAAATGCAGGTGCCACGTAGGAATGTCACGTGGTTTAATATACACGTGGCATCATGGTGGCCGCTATTTGTTTCGTTTATTTTTGGCCATGAATTTTGAAGAACTTTCTGGAAGGTTGTTCAGTTCTCTCTAAAATGGGCCAAACATTATTTCTAGGGGACGTGTGCACTACGAGAACCTACGCGTCTGTTCTTTCTCTTGCCACGTGTTGTTTGGTCCTAGAAGGTGCAATCATTAAGTATTGCGACACGTCATCAATAGGAGTAACCAATAAACTTCCGTTTTTTATTACTTCACCAATAAATTTTAGTTTGGTGTGATGGTTGTGATGTGATGTGATTTGATCGTTTGATGAGACTACTCATTTTTTGGCAATTCTTACATGATTTTTTTTTTAACTTCCATTACTTTTTTTTATTAATTCCATTATTTATTTTAGACATTGGACAAATTGAGTTAAGAATATTTTCCGAATTGGAAGGAGGTATGTTTTGAGAATTTGGATTCTAAAAGTCCAATTTTCTCAACATTTACTCACTTATTAATAAATGTTGGACTTTCAATCGGACAATTCAAATAAAGGATACTTTTATTCTTATTTTACAATTAAAATTATCAAATTTGTTATTAAATATTGATCAATATCGACTAAATAAATGTAAGGGGGTTAGTCTTAACATTAACTTTAGAAAATATTTCTAAATTTAAATTAATAAATTATTTTTTAAAAAAATTATTTATTTGTAATACTCTATTTTAGTAATAGTTGACTTCAATTCAAGTAGAAATAAAAAAAAATGGTAGTATTAATAAGATTCAAGTGTCACAAGGAGACTATGCCACTTTTTTTTCTCTCTCCTTTTTATTTACGAGTACTAACCAATCTTTCACTTTTTCATCCCATTCATTTCAAATACACACTTTGATAAAACAACTCTGAAAAATACCTACACAGTTAATGTTCATCGTCTTCCTAACCCATCAATTTCCTTCTTCTTTTCAAAATCCTTCAAAGACAGAAGTTCTTTGAAGTATTCTGCACATGTTCGACCCCCTTGCATGTTCCTTTATTCCTCTCAAGATCCATTGATTGACCAAAGTAACACTAAAGGAAGATACGAAGTAGAATTGAGGGTCTCAAAATCCGAACAAGGGTATAAAGAGAAAAAGAGCTAAGAGTTGATAAAGCAAGAAAATCTAATAATCAAATCAAATTAAAGGAATCCCTTATTGGCAAATAATTAGTTTTTATCTTAAAATTGTTTCACATCTTGCATGTGAGTTTTCTGATTTTGCTTCTGATTTAACTTTACTTTTGTCGAACTGATTTATGGGTTTAAAATTATGGGGGTTTTGGAAAACTGAAAGTAAGGGAAAAACTATGAGGTTTAACATGTAGAAATGTTTGAAATATGCATTTAGTTTTCTAAATCCATTCATTATGCATATGTTGTGTGAAGGTTTATGGTGTGTTAATGATTGAAGGAATCAAGGTAAATTGTTAGTTGGCTAGTTGATACGTCTTTTGCGTTAACGTATTCCTTAAACCATATGATGCATTTTTCTGCTTATGGTCGATGTTAACCTCAAATTATGTTTCCTCTGGTTGCCTCTGATTATGTTTCCTTTAGTTCCCTTAGATTATGTTTCTTTTTAGCTGCATCTGATTATGTTTCCTTTGATTGCCTCTGATTCTGATTCCCCTGCTTACCTCTAATTATGTTTCGTTGAGCTGCCTCTGATTTATGTTTCCTCTAATCATGTTGCATTTGATCAGAACATATTTCTAGTCATGTTGCCTCTAATCCAAGTTGTCTTTGAACCGAGTTTATCTCTGGTCATGTTGTGTATGATCCAAGTTCCTCTGATCATGTTGCCTCTTATCAAAATATGCTTTTGATCATGTTGCCTCGGGTCAGAACCTGCTTTTGATCATGTTGCCTCTAATTCAAGTTCCTCTGAGCATGTTGCCTCTAAATTAAACTAATATATCATAATATGCAACTAAGTGATCGCTTCCAATTAAATGAGTATTCGATTTAAAACTTGCGTGAATATTTTATAATGTGTTAATGATTGAAGGAGTGAAGGTAAATTGTTGGCTGGCTAATTGATACGCCATTTGCGTTAATGTATTCCTCAAACCCTTTGATGCGTTTTTCTGCTTCTAATCAGTCTTAGCCTTAAAGTATGTTTCTTGTGGCTGCCTCTGATTATGTTTTCTCTAGCTACCTCTGATTTTGTTTCCTCAAGCTCCCTCTGATTTTGTTTCCTCAAGCTCTCTCTGATTTTGTTTTCTTTGGTTGCCTCTGATTATGTTTCCTCTGATCATGTTGCCTCTGATCAAAACTTGTTTCTGGTTATGCTGCCTCTGACCTAAGTTTCTCTAATCATGTTGCCTTTGACCCGAGTCTGTCTCTGGTCATGTTGCATTTGATCAAAGTTCCTCTTATCATGTTGCCTCTGGTAAGAACTTGTTTCTGATCATGTTTTCTCTGATCCAAGTTCCTCTAAGCATGCAACCTCTAATCCAAACTCCTTGATCATAATATGTAATTAAATGGCCGCTTCTAGTTAAACGAGTATTCAATTAAGACTTTCTTTGATGAATGATTGGAGTTAACTTATCTTCTAGTTATCCATTAACATACTCAGTTTGATTAAGTGGCTACATTAGATATGTTAATGAAATGTGCATTGCATACATTATATTAAATATGCATTGCATTCATTATAATACATATGCATTGCATTCATCAAGTCATTCCAAGTACATAGTGAGACATTTGAGGATTGTTTCATGCATGAAACAATGGTAAAGGAATAACGAATCAGGACGTTGATTTGAGGTAATGGTCAGACTAATTTTATCATGTTGTCTCAATTATCTTAGTGACCCACATCAAGATAATTGGAAAAAAAATTCATACTATAATGAAGAGAAATATTACATGTTATTTGTCCATACTTAAAGGAAAATAAGTTTATGTTGTTTCACACATTTTAAGGTAATATAAAGTTAAAGTTTTTAGCATGATTTTTATACTCATGTCATAAATTATGTTGCATTTAAGAAAATAATTTTAAACTATCCATCCCCTTTTTAGAACTCACAAAGATTATAATCTCACCCTATATTTTTCTTATGTATTATAGTAGATAAACGCAACTGATGGCTGGACTCTAGTATAAGAAGACGATCTTGTTGTTAGATTTTATTTTAGATTAATATGATGTGTAACTTTGATGTATCCGAGGATAATATCTTATACCTTAATATTGGTTAAACTTGTAATTTTGACTTACTTGATACATCTAAAAGGGTTTATAAACTATGTATTTTATATAGTTACAAGTCATTTAAGTGATGATACTTACGATGTTTTAACTGATCGCATATGATTTAATTAAAATCTATGAAATTATTATCATATTCTAAATACACGGTGATGGTTATTACATTATTTATTATTTATGTCGAATAATCCATATTTTGGCTAATAGTTTTTCCTTGTTTTACAAAATAAAAGGGGTCTAGGCCCAACAACAAATAAAAAAAACTAATATTTTGTATGGTATACCCAAAAAGTGAGAAGAAATAGGCATAAAAAAAAAAAATTTAAAAAAGTAAAGGAAGATGTAGAATGTAAGCTGGTTTTTGTAGTTGTTTGATAGAAAAGGATGTAAGTGTATTTATTTAGGTGTGCTAATTTAAATCCTTTGTAGTTAAAAAAAAATTAAGTTTAAATACATTTTTGGTCCTTACAAATATGTTTCATTTTTATTTTAGTTCATAATAATTTTTTTTTTATTATACTCTAGCAAATTTTAACAAATTTTGAAAAAGTCTTTTATGAATATTTTTTAGTAAAAAAATAGTGACATGACTAATTTTGGACGAAGTAACACATGGTGAATGTGTAATTGTTGTTGACTAAATAATATTTAAAATTAAAATTTATTTTATTAACTCATTTAATTATTTAATTAAAAACTTAAAATTAATTAATTAATTAATAAACCAATTAAATAAAAACTCAACAACGTTCATTTTCAACCCTAATTACTTCATCTTCAAATTACAAATTATCATATTTGGATTCAAACCCTAAAAATTATAAGATCCATACTCTAAACATTAGAAGAGATAAGATATTCTCATGAGACAACTTTCTTCTCTCTAATTCATCGGGAGTCAAAAACTTGTTGGGATTCAGAGCTTATTTTTCTGACTCTTGTAACTCTTGTCTTGTGTCATTATTGATCTACAAAATTGCAAAGCAAAACAAAATTGATAGATAAAAACAATGTTAATATGCTCCTGCAACCAATCTCTTGATATGCTCTTGCAATGTTAAGAAAGATGAGATATTAGAAATATTTTGATCTACATATGAGAATTCATTATTTGAAGATGAATAAATTAGGATTGAATATGAAAGTTGTTGAGTTTTTATTAAAAAAATTTGGGGTTGAAGATAAAGATTATTGAGTTTTTATTATTTAATTAGTTTATTAATTAATTAATTAGTTTTAAGTTTTTAATTAAATAAGTTAATGAAATTAATTTTAATTTTAAATATTGTCTAGTCAACAACAATTACACAGTCATCATGTGACACTTCACTATTTTTTTACCGAAAAAAATTCAACATGACTTTTTTAAAATTTGTTAGAATTTGCAAGGATGTAAATCAAATAAAAAAAATTACAAAGACTAAAATAAAAATAAAACATACTTACAAAGATGGAAAATATATTTAAATCAAAATTTTAAAAGAAAATATGAATTTGAAATAATTATGGTTGATTAAGTTAAAAATCAAACAAAAAATGGACAAATTTTTTCTTCTATCCTTTAATTTGCTAGAGTGTGTGAAAAAAATGTATTTATCCATAAAATAACAAAAAGAACATTATTGAAATATGATAAATATTTTTAATGGTCAAATATGTTTTTAGTATTTATAAAATTTCAAATTTAGTTTTTGTAAAATGAAAATACATTTTTTATTTTTTATAAAATTATTCAACAAATAATTTAGTTTCTAACGAAATGAAACATGTCTAATTGGTCTTTAACTTTAGAATTTTTTAATTACATTTTGCAAGCATGTTTATAATAAGTTTTGAATTTTTTAAGTTTGGATAAATTAAATATAATTTTTTTAATGAATTTCAAAAAATATTTAATTTATCATTAAATAAAATAAATTTTATTTTTTTTGAGCCAATAAAATAAATGTTTATGAACTTTCTTATATGTGTATATATTTTTTTGGAATAAATTGTTACTCCTATATTGTATTTTTGCAGCAGTATATATAAAATTTAATTTATACACATCATTAGTGAAAAATATTTTTATAATTTTAATCAATTATAATTTAATTTATTCCTAATTTTAGTCAAATATATAAAATTTAATTTATTCCTAATTTTAATCAAATATATAAAATTTAATTTATTCCTAATTTGAGCTTAGATGTACAAATCTATTAAGAATATTGATTAGTTGAAAAATATATATATTTTGATGCAAATAAAAAATATATTTATAAATAATTTATGTCACAAAAGAAATATATAAATTTATTTGGAAGAAGGGGTGAAAAATCATTAATTTTGTGTCATTAAAAATTATACCTTTAAAATAATTAATGTCATTCAAAAGCATACTTCTAAAAATATGATAGTTTGAGAAGTTATTATTTTTTTAAAAAATATAAACAAAAAATAAGATTAAATAATTAATATATTTAATCATAATTTTTAATTAAATATATTATATTTTTAATTAATATTTTTATTTATATTTTATTTGATAGAATCTAATTTTTGTGGCTGATGTGCCTCAAACCATTTTCGAACACGCGTGTTAACGAGCTACATGTACCAGAAAAGTACAGCGACTCAAGAACTGTTTGTGAATTGGGTCCCATTTTCAGGATGGGCCACTATCATATGGCTATCAAGCCTCGCCTTCTAATTAGGCTCATCATCCAGTATCAGCTTTGAGTAATAATTGATGGAATGTTGCCATTCTATCCGTGTGTGCTCATCCGTCTTTAAAAAGTTAGAATTTAGTAATATATTTTATTTTATTTTACACTATTTAATAAAAAAATATAAAATAAACCAACATAACGAGCAATCACGGTCGAGTTCAGGATAAGACGATGGGTAAACGAACTCATCACAAACAAAATTGTATTATTAACAACTACAAGAAAATAAATCGCGAGCGAGCAGCTAGAACCGTTGGATGTTTGTATTCACAATCATTGGATGTTGTCAGTGATGGTTCGGGGTATGAGATGTGGGCAAATGATATGCATGCTGTAGTGACGCATCATCAGGTTATGTTTGATCATTGATGTCGGTATGATTGTACGATTTCTTATAATTGGGTAATGGTTGTCAATTTTTCCTTTTGCATGAATGGTTGTCAATTTTAATAATTGATAAAGTTTTTAAATATTTTAGAGTAATTTTTTATATTTGGTGTTTTACTTCTAAAAAATACTTTAAATTGATCATTATCGATGATTTTAATTTTATTTTATTATCATCAATAATAGTCCATTTAAAGAAGTTGAATAACACTACTCTACTACTTATAGAAAAATATTAACCGTTAAACGTGTCAAATAGATATTCCTCTTAAGTTGATATACACCTATTAATATTCAGTTATTTATATCAAAATAATTGTTAATTTATCGTTATTACTTTAAGATAAAATAATTGTTAATTTATCGTTATTACTTTAAGATAGATAAAGAAACAGAATCAAAAGAAATAATGAAACTTAAAATTTAGGTTTAAATTTCATGTTAATGTGAAAACTTTGTTGAATAATAATTATAAATATATTTTTAATGCTATTTGAACTTTAAAGCATGTCATAAATTTAGTGAGATTTAAGACCCTTAAACTTGTATTTATCCTAAAAAGAGCAAGAAATAATAGATTAGTTTACACTTATTGTTTGTTTCAATTTAATGGAAAAATAAACTGTTTCTCTTCTATCGAAATTGTGGCTTGAATTTTATTTTATATTCATATTTAAATATAATTTTGCTGCTTGGTAGAGTTACTTGTACACAAACTTGTATTCAATCAAACAAGCGCAAACTTGTGTAGGATAGCAACTTAAAAATCAACATATATACTTAGGACCCATTAATTTGTTTTATGTTTTCCAAAAAAAAAATAGTTTAATGTTAAACTAAAACTGATTATTTATCTTACAATATAATTTAAATTATTGTTGGAAATTTTTATTTAAAACAGAAGCTGAAATATGTTTGTGCATAATAGTAAGAGTTACTTTTTTAAACTTGTCTCTCTCAGCTACTAAAAATAAAATAGCTTGTCATTTAAATTAATTTTTTTTAAAAAAACTATGATTAATTTAAAAAAATTAAACAAACAAATTTAAATTAACATGAATTTTAATCATGTGCATAATTACAAAGAAATACCCATCTAAAAAAAATAAAATACAGATCACTTCACACCACTGGTTTTTAATTGGTTTTGAACCACTTTGACCATTTCTCACTGATTGTAATAATTTTGAATTAAATGGACAGAACTCTTATTTTAAATCTTGACTCAATTGATTGACCAGTTAGGTTCTGAGTTGTGAGATATTGAGCTGAATAAATAATTTTATTAATAGCTTGAAACTAACTGCAATAATCTTTTCTTACTTTCTCTCTCCTATTCATTAAAACCTTTAAGCTATGTCATGTCTGAATAATAATCTATAGATACATTAACAGATTGAAACAAACGCCAGACATACACACAGCACAACCCAGTAGTTTTAAGTTCAAAGTCCAGACACTTCAACTCCAAATTCATGATTATATATAGGAGAAACAAAATGGGGAAAATTCTACAATTCATCTATATAACTTATCAAGGAAACGTGTTTCCTTTCAAGACATCATTTAGAAAACAAATATATCAACTATTTACTACCTTTTATTAAACTCATAAAACATGATATACCCTACATTAGAAATTTAGAACTGTGCTAATGTCAGACTACCATTTAAAATGCTGTCCAGAGTAGCCACTTGAGACAAGGTAGGAAGGGCAGAAACTTCACGCATGAAAGGTCTGGGTTCACGAGAAAAGAAAACCGTAAATTACTCATATTGACAGGCAGTTCCATAACTAGGGTTTTGTCTTTCAAGGTTGAAGATCCAGACTGTAAACTACTTTTATGTCCGCCTTCTGACACGCCTTCCATTTGGATTAACTGATTCTGCAGCCCCTCCATCTGCTAAATCTTGCCCATATATGCTACTGCCACTTCTCTTCCTGGTCAACGTTGGACCTGAGTTATCATCCACTGATGCAAATGTCTCTAGCAATTCCAATAACATTGAGGGGCAGCTCTCTTTCAAATGTAAAAAAGCTTCAGATTGCATTACAGCTGCAAAAAGCATAATAGTAATCCATCAAAGAGTATTCAGAAGTTGAAATTTCAATGGTTCGAAAAGGCACTAACAACAAAGGGATAAATTCGTTTTGACTATGCAGCGGGAAATATTTAAATAACAAGTCACAAAAACATGAAAAATATTGTTTCTGAACGGCGAGAAAACATTTATACCAAGAACTTGAAATTCACTATCAAATTCCAAACTAACTTTATATATAAACTTCATATTTCTTTCATAGAATTCAATGCCTTCTATAATAACACCAAGTGGCAACATGATGAGATACAATGGGAAGGGAAAAAATTGAAAAGCTAGGGAGATGGAAACTGTTCACATGTACAGCAAATTGAATGACCACGACAATTTCATGATAAGTTCACTTCACAAACTAAGTTAAAAACCAATCAGTACACTAATGAAATCTGGAATAATGACACATCACAACTTCCTTTCATTTTTATATTTCAATAATTATCTAAGATAAATCATAGATAATGAAAATGAAAAAAATATGTCATAACTCGGCAATAGGATGCAAATAAAATTTAATGCAAACAGCAAAGAAAAAGTAGTCAAAGAATTATAAAATTGGAAAAAAATAACACCAACTGAATATGTGAGATGGTACACACAAAAATACCCTTACACACACCGAGAGAAAGAGAGGTACAAGCATAACTGCTTAGATGAAATGTAAATTGCCAAAAGCCATGATCTTAAGAGGGTAAGCCAAATCAAAATTACTCCTCAAAGTACAGCGGAGTATGTGCGAGCCCTCTGATGATTAAAAGAATTGCTGTTTACTAAACTTTGGGTATTTAAACTAGAAACATCCTCCTCGCTGAATAAGCAAGGAAGTAATTTTGTTAATTGAACAAGCAATGAATTAGACTTTTATGAAAAACAGCTTGCTAATATAGCTAAGTATCACAGCACAGAACAATGACGATATGGCAACGTCGTAAACATTACATAAGTAGACATCTCTCTAGATGATTGTTATTTCAATAGACAAGCTCATTGGTTACTTTCCAAACATGATGGCAATATACCAAATAAAAACAACGCACTTTTTCACTCAAGCAAGCTGAAGACACCAATGATGAATTTTCGTTTGTGCACATATTCCCATAAACAAGGGCTATAAATAGCCCACGCAAGATATTGGTACATGAATGTCGCATTTTGTGCATATGCACACAGATAGATAACCACATTTTTTTCTATTGAGAGAATGAGTCGTTGATTAGCATTATAGACAAATTATGAGAATTACAGATTTTATAGGATATATGATATGATGCGAATAAAACTTACAGATCTGAAATAGGAGCCATCAATTTGTATGGTAGAGATGTTAGAAGAATTTCGGATTCACATATATGCACTTTGGCGGAGAATTTGGCTTGGATACTTGAGTGGTTTTTATATATAGAAAGGGAGACGTAAGTGGGTTTACCCATATACTGATCCTGCGACTGAAAAATTATGCTCAACATGGAAATACAATATCTCACTCTTTTCCTACTCAAGGTGAAGCAATTCCTTGAGTGCTTTGAGAGGGACTTCTAGATTGAGGATGAGGTGTGAGGTCATTTTTAATTCATGAATAGAACGATCATTTTGGCAGGAAAACTGGCTTGGAGTCTTAAGTGGTATTTTATGATGCATTTGTAACGATCTGGCTGCAGTTTACAGCCGCAAACGCCGCACCAGTTGAAAGCAGTTTAACTGTCGAAGGCGTGGCACAGCAGCTCCAATTTTCTGGAATAGCGGCACTATTGACAACAGAGGTTTACCGTAACTTAGTTGCAACCCTATTTCATTTTCTTATTCCCGAATACTTCATCTCAATACATCTAAAGTCTAGACCCAGAATTGTGTGCGAGAAAAACTAGTACATAAAATCCTACATATTTACACTTCAATAATATACCAGATATATCAAAAAAATTGCACTTACAGTCAGTCAAGCTACGTCTCAGATCAATGTATCTTCCAAATAGTGATAGGAAACACAAACAACAGAATAAAATGGTAATACCATATGACGTTCTAATGGAGTCACGTCATTCATAACTCTGTAGTCAGTAGCAACTGTCGCGTCGCGGAGGCCTTGCGCTATGCAAATGGCGTTGTGTCACGTTTTAGGGTTGTGGTCGTAGTGCTTACTTGGCGGCACAATCGTGGAGATTTCGCGAATGAGAAAAGTGAGAAGAAAGCTGCTCAGTGATTTAATTGCAAAATGTCAAACGTGCCCTCGTTTTTTTGTTTAACAATTTAGGGTTTTTTCATTAGTGTTTGTTTTTACTTTTTACTGCTGGTAATTTATTAAGTGTCATCATTGTGACCTTTCTTCGCATATGAGTTACTGCTCTGTTCTCTGTTTTTTTTTTCCGAAAGGGGATTCTTCACGATCACGACAAACTTGATCTCTTCTCTACAACCCTTCTAAGGTTCTCTGCGCCCATTTCCCTCTTCACAGAGCCAACCTTCCCCTCTTCTCAGCAACCATTCTTCTCCTCCCAGCTCCTTTCTTCTCTGCGCCAACTTGTTCTCTATTGTGCTCTGTTTTCAATTTCTGCAGCAACAGTCCCTATTATTTTGAACCTTACAAGCTATTTGTTATTTTGCTTTATAAATTATGTTTGAATATTAGATGTGTTATTTGAGTCTTGGAGGCTAGAACTTTTTGTTATTTTGCTTAATATTATTAACTTTGATGATTAGTTATAAATATGTATTTAACTTTGTGCATTATTCTATTTTAAGCCATTATATGTGTATGGTATAAAGTGCTTGAATTGTTGTTTCCCTCAACTTCAACATAGCAGCCATACCACTACACCGTTATAGTGTTTTGGGGGGTCTGCTGCTACACTATGCTCTCTATTACGGACTACATAGATTCATAATGATATTTGACCGTATAGTATATCAAACATCTATCCAAAGAAACGAAGAAACAAGAAAATGAAATTAATGTGGAAAGTGAGACAAAACAACAACAGTGCAAACAATATTATACTATAAGAATCTTATGTTGAAACAACCAAGACGTTTTATGTTCACATTCTACAATAATACGCACCTCCCAAGTTTGTCGGATTTGCAATAAATTTTAAACAGATTGCCTTGAGCTGTGGGCAGTGATGTTGCTCGGCCAGGGCAAGTGTTGTGGCTACGGTCTCCGTATTGATTTCTTCAGACAACTTTGATTCACATAACATTTTTAGCCTGTCAAGATTATAGAGATCAGCAGCAGCCAAGAGATGCTGCACCATGACAGTATAAGAGCACATAGGTATAGAGCCCATAACCTCATCGATGTCAGGAAGTTTGTCGGAGTAAATGAAGAGAAGCATTGCCTGGAAAAAAAATAACACGATTTTCGCTCAATTAATCTGCTGAACAATATTGCGTGAAAGAATAATCGCTTCAGTCAGATATTGTCTGCAAGCAAGAAATACATAACACAGTGAAGACGTTGCTGTAGGAACAATTCTCCAAATATCAAAATGGAATGAGATCATGTAACACAGCTATCAGTATTCAACAAAAGACTGGTGAACCAGTCATTTCCTAAACATACAGCAGTTTCCATACTAATATGCTGCAAACCTAAAACCCTTTCTGTTTATTTTGATTGAGACAACTCACCCTGTTTTCCTCTACCACAGACAATTATTTTGATTTAGATAATACACACCCAGTTCCAACTGATTGCTTCACAACCAAATGCAAACATACTATTTATGTGTTCATATCACAAATGGGATTAAGCATCTATTTCTTTTAACGTAAGGATGATGAATCATGTCACTGTCGAGATATCTATATCAAGGATTAAGCATGATATTTTTCTGATAACGTAAGAATGCTGAATCATTTCACTGTTCAGATATACCAGTATATGATAGCAACCTACCTTGAAGATAAAGGGCTCGATATCTTCTACCACTACTTCCTCTAAGCAAGGATCCCCAACAAGTCCAAAAAACTGAGCTCTAAACACAGGCGAACGGGCAGCAAGAATCAACTTATGAGCCTTGAAGCTTTCACTCTTGACCTTAAAAACCATGTCACAACCAACTTGAGATTCAAACAAGCTCTTAAAATCACGACCCATATCTGGAGCAGGCACAATAACACCTTGTTTGGAACCTTCAAAACGTGTCTTGACAACACCAACCGTGCAGTGCATGACAAGACAATCATTCTTCAAATACTCCGAATTCTCCAACAGCGACCGCCTAAAAAATCGCTTGTAACCCCTAAAATACGAAAAAGGGAAAGCCACTTATCCATTACCCGAAAAGCATAAAAACTTAAGTGCATTACCATAAATACTGTTGTTAATGTTCCTCAAAAAAACACAATTTTTACCATAAATAATGAACTTAATCATCCTCTCACAAAAATACAATTTTATTATCAAGAGACAGTTTCATTCACACCCTTTCATATAATTAGTGACAGTTACACTATACCATTAGTAAGAAACATTACGAAAAGTAGCTAAAGCTAATTTTCACCCAATTGAAAACCCTAAACCCCCAAAACCACAAACTCTAAGAAATCACTAAATTAATCAATACAATATTACGAACCACATGCTGCCTCTGTACTTTAAAGTATAAGGACCACTCTCAAGTGGACGATCGAAGTGGCTATGAACTTTATGGTTACCCTTTGGTGTTTGATCCAGCAACGTTAATTTGAAAAGAGCCCTGACATCGGTACCATCGCTAGCAAGTGCAATGAAAACTGAAACGTAAACAGAATTATCTTCAGGATTTTTTCCATCAGGGTAAAAGTAAACGGCCCAATCGTAACCACCAACGGTGAAAGTGTCGCTAGTGATGTATTTTCCGGGACCCATTCCTTTAGCTAAAGAATAACCCTTTATCGTTAATTCGTGTGACCCGTTTACTGTTTCGCTTACGGAGCGTGACCATGACCACTCTTCCCATGATTCCCCCTTTCGCTCTCCCATTGTTTTGATTAATTAACTGAACCCTAAAACGTGCATCGATAGTTGAAACCCTAATTTCCCGACCCCACGCTGAAATTGGGAATTAGGATGGGGCGGGAAATGAAATTGAGTTGAGGAGAGTGTGGTGGATTAGACTGATGCAGAAGTTACGAAGAATGGTTTTGAGGATTGAGGATTTTTGATTGAAAAATAAATGAAGAGGAGAGAGAAGGAGAGGAGAGAGAAAGGTGCCACTTGGTTAAGCATGTTTACATTTTTTCGCTCTATTTATAGGGTTCTACTACTGCCAATGCCAACAGTGACGCACTCGCTTCGGAAGGCCTTCGTGCTTTTAGGGATAGCAATCAAACATATTTTTATTTTTTCTTCTAATTTCTTGTTTAAACTTTTTTTTTATTTAAAATTAATTGACCGTAATAAATTAATACTATATTAGAAATTCAATCTAATAAAGTTGAAGACATAAGAGTAATAATTAGAATCTCAAAAACTAAAAATTATTATCCACAACAATAATCTAATAGTTAATTAATTAAAAAGTAAAATAATTTAAAGTGCATGCAACTAATTAATAAAAATAACATAATCTAATAATTCATGAGAGAATCGTGTGCTATTCAAACATAATTTATAATGTATAGATTTGAGAATAAATGAGTAAGAAAAGTGACAATTGAAAATTACATTTGCTAGTAAATCTTTCTATATGTGAATGAGATATTAAAAAATTACAATCCAACCATTAATGGAGGAAGGTGAAATGCATAAAAAAAATTATATTAGCAATAATTAACCATTATTATTCGTTAAAGAATTAAGACATGGAAGAAACGCAACAAAATTGATTGCAATTACGATCACAGAAGCAAGAACAACATAAATAGGATAAAAGATTTTCTTTAAATCAAAATATATTTTAATAAAACTAATCCAAACCAAATAGGTATAATGATTAGACAAGGAATATATGTCTTTACATATAAAAAAATTATTGAAAAAACCCAAGCACACGTGCTATAATCCTAAAACACAAGCCATCGATACCAAAAATAATAGTCTTATACATCTCTTCATGCTAAGTTGTATTCTCCCATCACCAACATCAAGCTGCAGACACAAGATCCATCTTAAGTCTTCATCGACTTTTAGATTCAAAAACAATGTTTCAATAATAAAGGAAACTCACAATCTTAATTTCCATTTGGTAATTAAGCAAGTTGTGCACCAATGCAACAATAGTAGAAACATTACCCACCATTTGCAACATGTATATGTTGGATGTGGGAATGTTGTTGGACATAATTTTTTTTCAAAACCTGCATGTCTTGATAAGTGATCAGTTCATCACCTAGAACAATCCATTAAGGATTAACTCCATTTCAACCCATATCCATTCCCCAATTATGCAGAAAAATAAAACACATGTCAAAAACTAGACGCCTCACCACAATAATACTCCAAAGATAAGTCTTACATTTACAAGATTGATTGATGCTACTCAAGATATATGCTTTCAGATATTTAATGCTACTCATAAAATTTAATATTCAAAAAGCAAAACACTATAATCATGTTTTAACACAATGAAAAATATCATTTTTAAAAAAAGTTAATGCCATATTGATATGAACTTATGTTGGAAATCGACGAGAGAAGCTTTAAATGAATTATATTAATTTGATCATTGTCTAAATATATAATATTAAAGAAGTATATATTTATTCATTCACAATGTATCAGACTAAACATAACTAACTGACCATTGTATTAGTATAATATAATCAGCCTAATAATATAATATGAATCAGCCTAATGGTAACCTCATTTCACCACTCCTTGTAGCACTGCCAATCTCTCGATAACAATCACTTAACTAAATCAGACATAACAATTAAATAAAAATCAGGATCGATCCAAGGGTGTAATGATTAAATCATTTGATGAAGTTAATAAATAAATTATTAATATTTTATTTAATAATTATAGAAATTTTATATGGCAGAAATTATAACATTTTTAAATCGAGTATAATTTTTTAACTGTTCTACATCAATATTAATAACTCAAGTATAATTTTTTATCTTTTAATTAAAGAAAAAAAGTGTGTGTATACATTGTATCATTCCAATAATTCGTGTTAACAATATATTCACTCATCGTCTCATAATTTCTCAGTTTATAGCTATTATTTCTTTTGTTAACAATATATTATTAGTTATCTTATTATTTTTCAATTTATAATTAATATTTCTTCTATTTTTACTATCTTCATTCTCCAATTTAGTTGTACTAGAAAAAAATTAAATAAATTACAATAATAAACCAATCATATTTTAATTGATCTGTTGGATAATTTCGAATGTAAAGTGGTGTCTTAATTCATTTTTTAGGAAAATTTATATCAATAAATTTAACAAAATGTTGAAATTATAGACAAAAATATAGCAAATGCTCTCATAGACAAACTTGATTGAGTACATCTAGAGTATAAAATTTAAACACTCGGATAAATGAATGCAAGAGTGCAAAAACAGAAAGAAATACCAAACAATGGGTGGGTTGAATCGGTGGTGAGAGAGAATTGCAAATTGTAAAATGGCTTCAATTAGATGAAGCGATTTAAAGTGAAACGAAAACCGAACGATGTGATGATCGGCAAATTGAACGAACAGATGACTATATTTTTTCCTCATAAGTGTTTCTTTTTTTCTTTAGTTTTTCCTTTACATGATATATTTCTTTATCCCATTAGAATTGATTTTCAGAGTACTATTTTGTTTTTCACGTGAATGAAGATTTATTTTCAACTTTTCCAATTTAAAAGATCGTGTAATTTCCCGACGGGTGCCATTTTTGTTGTTGTTATTTTCAACTACGTGTCACTACTTTTATAGTTTGTTATCAGGGGATGATAATAAGCTACATAGTTCGTCAAAGGCTCGTGGCAGCTTGACCTATGTAATAAAAAGACTCGTATCATTTTTAAAATTTATTTATTTAAATAAATGCTCATGCTTATAAAAAATTTTATTAGATATAATAAATCGGCTTATATATATTTTATTATTTATTAATATTATTTTTTATTATTATATTAATAATATTATTTCCTATTTTAAACTCTATATGAATTAAGCAACAACTCATTAGTCATTCCATATTCGGTAGTCGTTCTATATTTAGTAGTCGTTGCATATTTGATAGTCATTAGGGGTGGGAATAGGCCAGATCAGGCTTTGAAAGGTCTGAGTCTAGCCTACGATTTATTTTTTAGGCCTAAGTCTGGCCTACGCCCTATCATAGGCTTTTTTTTCGGCCTGGCCTGGCCTTTTTAAAAGTTTGGCTTAGCCTGGAAGCCTATTTAAAAACCTATTAAAATAATTTTTAAAAAATATGAAACAAACATCATTTAAACCCTAAAAAATAATTTTTTGCGTTAAATAATAGATTTTTTCTTCTTCTGAAACACACTCATTATTACCTTTTAAACAAATATAATTGACTAATTGAACAGCTACCAAATATGAAATGACTACCAGATATGGAATGCTACCGAATATGGAACAACTACTGAATATGGAATGTTTAATCATTTAAACCCTAAAAAATAATTTTTTGCGTTAAATAATAGATTTTTTCTTCTTCTGAAACACACTCATTATTACCTTTTAAACAAATATAGAAGACTATTGAGTGATTGACTAATTGAACAGCTACCAAATATGAAATGACTACCAAATATGGAATGCTATCGAATATGGAACAACTACTGAATATGGAATGTTTACTGAGTAATTGCTTAATCGATAGAATTTAAAATAGGAAATAATATTATTAATATAATAATAATAATAAATAATAATATTAATAAATAATAAAATATATATAGGCCGGCCTGTCCGCCCTAATAGGCTTTTTTATAAGTCTGAGCCTGACCTATTTAAATAAATAACTTTAAAAATGGCCTAAGTCTAGCTTTTTTATTAAATAGGCTAGGCCAGACCAGACCATAAGTAGGTCAGGCCATAGGCCCCTGACGAACGGCCTAGCCTATTCTCATCTCTAATAGTCATTCAATTAATCAATCACTCAAGTCGTTCCATATTTGTTTGAGAGGTAATAATGAATGCATTTGTTTCAGAAAAAAAATATTCTTTAAACAAAAAAATTATATTTTAGAGGTTAAACGATGTTTTTTTTCAGATTTTTAAAACATTATTTTGTTAGAAAAATTATTTTTTGTTTAATATATATAGATATGTACATTGATATTGGTATGTGGAGAGCGTCATGTGATATGATTAGAGCTGTTTTAATATAAATAAGGTTTTTAAATATACTTCCAGATCTGGCCAGACATTTAAAAAGTCAGGTCAGACCGAAAAAAAAGCTATAATAGGCCATAAGTCAGACTTAGGTCTAAAAAATTAATCGTAAGTCAGACTCATGTCTTTCAAAATCTGATATAGTTTATTCTCAACCCTATTTACTACTCTTAAGTAGCAAATGCGCATTTTTTTACCTAGTATGCTACGACAACATGGTCATTTCCAATAAAAATCAAAATATATTTCAATAAAAATAAAATAAAATAAATAAAAAGAGACATAACAAATAATTAAAGAAAATCAAAATTGATCTGTATATCAAATAATTAGCAATAGTAGAATAATAGATTATTTACTATTAAAAATAGAAGTTTAACGTAACAATTGGTCATAACGATTGACAAATGGAAAATTTATTATAAAAATATGCTTATAATAATATTATGCATTTATTTATATGTTAATTAATAGTTGAATTTCTTAAAATAATCTTTATACTTACATATAAAATGATATAAATTTTTGATGTAACATAACTTTTATTTAAAATATTTTATTTTTGTTATTTATTAAAATAATTGATTTTCAACTTTTATTATTTTTATCAAGAAAAGAAGATAAACAATCATATCATTTTTCGTTTATACACTAGTATCTATACAATGTAAAAATATTATACAAATTTTACACGACAAATAGTAATTAAGTTACGGCAAGTGAAATGATTTGGCTTTCAGCAACAATAAGATGTATATGGTAAAAAATGTTTTAGAGTTTGTGTTGATACTTAATTGTCCGTGAGGAATGAAAAGTGGAGGGAAATTGGGACAAATTGTGGACCCCGCAGGTTTCGTCAGTTGCGTAGGTATTCCTCAGGCAGATACAACCACCGTCACCGCAAATGCCATCAATACCGACAAGTCCACCGCTTTAATCTCCTTTGACGTTCACTCATGTTTTCCTATAAAAACGGTAATGCCTTTGTTTAGTTGTAATGTAACCCATCACATGTTGTATATATTGTTTTTTTTCTGGATTTGTTTAGACTTTACGTAAACTATCATATACATGGTCCATGGTGTAGTGTAATATTATGCAGCCATTTTCTCACAATTTTGTAATCTAAGGATAATTACTTAGTGCAAATTGACACCCCTAGTCTTAGATGGCCTATAGGCCAATTAGACTATGTTTAATTTATGATTTTTTTTATATTATACATTTTGCGGTAATTTTAATTATTATTATAAAAAAGGTAAAAAATTAAAACAAAGCATTATTTATATTTTTAAAAATAATAAAATTTCATAAAATTATTTGGTTAAAATATGATTTTTTTGATTTTTTATTTGATGTTTATTTTGATTATTTATCTTTATTTTTATTTGTTTTAATTATTCTTTTTTCGTCTTTTATTTTTTACTTATTATTCGTTTTATTTCTCAATAAAAGAATAAATTTATAAAAGATGAAAGATTAAAACGATCATTAAATAAAATATAAAATGACTAAAACAAAAGATAAATGATCAAAATATACATATTAAATAAAGTATAAATGATTAAAATTATATTTAAAAAAACTGTTTTAAATATTCTTAAAATGATAATAATTCACTAAAAGTGTCTATCATTTGAAATAAAATAAATACAAAATAAAAATATAAAATATTTTAACAAAATAAATGCTGCGTTAATATTTCCTATTCCCCACAACACAAGCACAGATCTACAAGCAAATGCGAGTTGACTTTCGTTAAAAATGCTTTTATTTTCATAAAACTGCAATTGTTTATCAACGCAAACTCATGCATGCAGTAAACAAATCTATGTTAATTTGTGTCACATAACTTATTGATGTTGTTTTGGTTTACTTTTGCCTTAAAAATAGTACCATCAATTTAAGGAGAAAACACGATTTACTAAATTGTCCTCAATAAAACAATAACAACTTTGTGATTACTTAAAATAAACAGAAGGTGAAGTTAAAGAGGATCCTACTCCCTAAAATTAAAATAACAATGTTTGATTTTAAGCCGAAAAAAATTTAATTTAAAATAAATTTTTATTAAAAAAAGAATAATATAAAATGACTTATATTTGAATATATTAATGTATAAATAAGTTAAATAATAAATTTTAATGTAAAAATTATGTTTGAGATAAAAAAACTATAAATTCTAATTTTATGTTAGAATTAATTCTACAATCAAAATCAATTAATTCAATAACACTCTGACAAGTCAATATCAATTTTACACCTTCGATGTTGATTATAGTTCAATCAAAAGTAAAACCCAACATACAGTAACTTAAACTAAAGTGAAATAATATATATATATATATATATATATATATATATATATATATAAATAAAGCTTAAATATACATTTAGTCTATGTTGAATGCAAGAAAATTAATTTTAGTCCATTCAAAAGAATATTTTTAAGTTTAAATTATTACAAAATACAAATGTTTTCGTTTTAGTACTCTCTAATAGTTAGCATCATTGGTTTTTTAATGATTGAGTAATTAATGACTTTAAACTTAGTCTCCACAAATTTAGAAAATTTAATTGTAGTCTTTGCAAAATAAATAAATGTTTTAGTCTATGTCAAATGCAAAAAATTTAAGGTTAAATATGTTTTTAGTCCTATAAAATTACGACATTTCAAATTCAGTTTCTAAATTTTTTTAATTCATTTTTAGTCTCTATTTTGATTTTATAAGAACTTAAAATATAATTTTTTTATAAAAACTTTTTAAAATAGGAACTAAAAATGAATACAGAATATTTTTAAGGACTAAAAACTCGAGAATTTGTTTATAGGATTAAAAATACAAATTTAAATTTTTATAAGGACTAAAAACTTATTTTACTTTTGATTTTTTTTTTTTATGTTTTCTAAATAAAAATAAGAATAATTTTAATATACTAACTACCAATGTATTATAAAAACTATGTGTGGACTTATGTTTGAAATAAAAAATTAATTAAAGTTAGTATTTTTTAACGTTGTCTACATAAAAATAAAAAATATGAACAATTATAATACATTAACTATAATTTTTTTATATTGTTTGTTTGAAAATGAATTGTTAAAGAGGTTGATAGAACATATAATCGTACAAGAGATAAATATTAGTCATTAATCGATTAGTCAAAATTAATATTTTTTATATCTTTTATATAAAATGATAATTAATTAAAATACACTAATTATAATTTATTATTAAAACCATAAAATGGAGTAAAACATATTTTTTTATTTATTATGCAGGGAGTAAAAATCAAATTTCTTGAATTTTACAAAGATTAAAACAATTTTTATTTTTATTTTAGAGGAATTAAAATCAATTTTTTAGATTTTATGGAGATCTAAATTTAAATAATTAACTATTCAACTGTTAAAAAATTAATAGTATTAAGTATTAAAATTAAAAATAAAAAGTATTTTATAAAGACTTAAATTGAAATATTTATTTTGGAGACGCTAAAATCAAATTTATTGTCCAAAATATGCATATTTCCCACTTTACACTTGATTGAATTGAATTGATGTTCTAAATTAAGTTACTATATATTACCCGTAACATAAGAAAATTCTTACATCATGATTTCAAAAGTTCTGTGGGATTTAAGTTACTATATATTACTCCGGAGTTGGTAAAGTGTGTGTGTGTGTGTGTGATTACTATGACTCACTAATTTAGCTCCAAAACACTCTCACTCTCTTACATGTTACTGGTGAATCATGAAGTAGCATTGAGAAAGAAAAGATTATTATTTATTTTGGATCCACAAAGTTAAACCATGAAATCTCCAATGAGTATCGATATTCTTAAAACAACACACGCTCTCAAGATCGTTGCTTTCTTCTTCATCTCTATCAGTTTCTTCTACTTAGGTAAACACTGGTCCGATGGCTACCAACAACTTATCTTCTTCACACAAGACTCCGACCCGGATCCGAATCAAAATCAAGCGGTTTCTATTTCCCCTAATTACAACAAATCATTCAACATCTCTATCCCTATCGGTCAGAATAGCACCGAACCGGTCTCGGAGAAAACCCTAACTCAACCGCCGCCTGCGGGGGATTCGGTGGAGAAATTTGGGATCGTGAATGAGAATGGGACGATGTCGGAGGAGTTTGAGGTTGGGAATTTCGATCCGGAGATGGTGGATGATTGGGTGAACGAAACGCAAGTTGAGAAGGAAGGTTCTGATAGTGTTGCGAAATTCACGATCACGAAGTTTGGGTTGTGTTCGAGGGATATGAGTGAGTATATACCTTGTTTGGATAATGTGGATGCGATTCGGAAGATGCCTTCGACGGAGAAAGGAGAAAAATTTGAACGGCATTGTCCTGAAGAAGGTAAAGGGTTGAATTGTTTGGTTCCTGCACCTAAAGGGTACCGTGCCCCAATTCCATGGCCCAAAAGCAGAGACGAGGTTAAAATTTTATCTTTATTGTTTTTATTTCCAATTAAGCTAAATGGGTGTTTCAAGTTTCAATTAGGAGGATTTTGATTATGGTTATGTTCAAATTGATTTATTTGAGCTCATCTACCGACACAAATACATATGTTACCATTTCAAAGAGCTTATGAAAACAGTTTATATAAAAACAATTTGATTTTGTTTTATTTTTGTTAGAAATAATTTATGCAGACACTTATATGTTAGGTCTTTATAATATAAGCGCTTAATGGAGCTATTTGTCCAAACAGGGCTCGTATGTTCTTACAAGTCACAACATTGAATTAGCTTCTTCTATCTTTTCTTTTTTTTTGGGTGTAGGTATGGTTCAGTAATGTTCCTCATACTCGTCTTGTTGAAGATAAAGGCGGTCAAAACTGGATTTCTAGAGACAAAGATAAGTTTAAATTTCCAGGAGGTGGTACACAATTTATACACGGGGCAAATGAATACTTGGACCATATTGCTAAGGTTACTTACTAAATTGAGTTTTATAATACATTGGCAATCGACATGCATTCACATTTCAATATTTCATCACATTATATTGTTTTGCCACATTACAATTCACAGTTGCAAGACAGTGAAATATGATTGGAGATTTGTGTAAAATATGTTTAAACTCTTCGTGTTTATAACTTAAATCCCATTATAATATGTATTTTGGTTTCACCTTTTTTTAGGTCAGTATAGTATAGGTGGATCATTAAGCTGATGTTGAATATGTGCTTATGCAGATGATTCCTGAAATTACATTTGGTCAGCATATACGAGTTGCTCTTGATGTTGGCTGTGGTGTAGCTAGTTTTGGTGCGTACTTACTGTCACGGAATGTCGTCACCATGTCCGTAGCTCCCAAGGATGTTCATGAGAATCAGATTCAGTTTGCTCTTGAGCGTGGGGTACCGGCCATGGTGGCAGCATTTGCAACTAGACGTCTTTTATATCCAAGTCAAGCTTTTGACTTGATACACTGTTCACGTTGTAGAATTAATTGGACTCGAGATGGTATGTGTTTCTTTCTCTTGTATAATGTGCAATAGTTCTTGGTGATAATGATGAGAAAAATGATATGGAGAGGTCCCTAGTCAACCAGTAGAGGACTAGGGAATTCTTGTCTGAGCTTCTACTTTAATTGATAATGATATGTCAATGTGATTTGCATTATGATGCTAAAAACTTGTTTACTTGTGATGAAGATGGGATATTGCTGCTTGAAGTTAATAGGATGCTAAGAGCAGGAGGGTATTTTGTTTGGGCTGCCCAGCCGGTTTATAAGCACGAAGAAGTTTTAGAAGAACAATGGGAAGGTATGTATATTTGAAACAAGTTTCCATTTGGATTGAATTTATTGAAGCGTTTTAGCTATGTTATCATTGTATTTCAGTATTCTACAGTGCTGTATCTTTGACCTATACCTCTCTCAACAATTTGTTTGTTACTCAAAGCAAATGTCTGATCTTTTGTTTCCCCCTTTAATGTTTCTTTATAGTTAGTTTATCATTCCGTGTCTTACAAGCTATGACTTGTGGAGAAGCTTCTTTAACTGTTACAGTATCAAACACCTTCACATCTTTCATTCTTAGACAGTCCCTTCTGCTACTTTTCTTGAACTGACTTGAACAGTCAATAAGTTATTGGGGTTTGTCCAGCTCATTATTACTAAGAAATGCTGTTTGTACCGTGATGTAACTTTGGGTTTTGTTGTCTCCAGAGATGCTTAATCTTACCACTCGACTCTGCTGGAATTTTTTGAAAAAAGATGGGTACATTGCAGTATGGCAGAAACCTTTTGACAATAGCTGCTATTTAAACCGTGAAGCAGGAACAAAGCCTCCTCTATGTGACCCAAGTGATGACCCAGACAACGTTTGGTATTGTGTTCAAGCTTTTCAGATCTTTCGATGATTATATACTTTTGTTATGGGAGACCCGTAGTCAAGTTTATCAACTTTCATCCATTTATATGAGTATCACAAACAATTATATGTAAACTTACTATCATTCTTTTATGTTATGCTGTGATCATCCATGATAAAAATCAGTGTTGAAAATAGGTGCATTTTTGGTATGTTAAAACACCCTAAAAAAAGTGTACCAAAAAAAAAACACCCTAAAAAAGTAGAACTAGTTCCTTTCTTCTTTAGGGTCGAATATAATGCTTACGTTTTTGCATAAAAAAATAAGTGAATAGAATCCTTTGTGGTGTGTCATCAATTTATAGTTTTCAATTTATTTTATACTTTCTTCTAACAGTTTAACCTTTTAGGTGGATTACTAAAGCATATTCAATATTTCAAAATTATAAGAAAAAGTGAAAAGGAAATTAAATGATGGTATATAATGATGCAGAAATGGTTATTTTACTGTAAATGTGGTTTTTCATTTTCTAAAGATTGTATTATCTCATAATAAAAGCGGAACTTTGAAATAGATCTGATCAGGGAAGCAAAAGAGTTAGGTGTGCCTCCTGTGTGTTTGTACATGTATTTTAGATTTTTATCCACAATATTGTAAATACTTTTTCTGGATACACTCTTAACATCTATGCTGCTCATGAGAAAGAAAACTAATGATGAGTTGTATCAATAGTTTTTGCTGAAGCCTCGTGATAGGTTTTCATCCATCTTAGTGTTATTATCAATTTAATGGCTCATTTTTGTTGATTTCTTTTTTGTTGATTTTAATATATGCTTGATTAATCTAGGTATGTTGATCTAAAAGCATGCATCTCTGAATTGCCTAAAAATGGATATGAAGCAAATGTTACCAATTGGCCTGCACGTATGCAAACCCCACCCAATAGGCTTCAAAGCATAAAACTTGATGCTTTCATATCCCGAAAAGAGCTATTTAAGGCAGAATCAAAATACTGGGATGAGATAATAGAAAGCTATGTCCGTGCTTTGCACTGGAAGAAGATGAAATTAAGAAATGTTATGGACATGCGAGCAGGTTTTGGAGGGTATTGTTTATGTCTTAACATTCTTTTTTGTTGTTAATGTACATTAAGGATTTTCTGATATCTATTTTAAGTATATTTGTGTGTTTTACAGATTTGCAGCAGCATTGATTGCGCAAAATCTTGATAGCTGGGTTATGAATGTTGTTCCTGTAAGCGGTCCAAACACATTGCCTGTCATATACGACCGTGGATTTATTGGAGTTATGCATGACTGGTATGTTACTAAAAACTTGTTCAAGATGTATAAAATAAAAAACAAGTGTTCACTCTTGTGTCCGCATGTAATAATATTTCATGATTTGTGCTATAGGTGTGAATCATTTGACACCTACCCGAGAACCTATGATTTACTGCATGCTGCAAACTTGCTTTCTGTTGAGAGGAAAAGGTACCCTTATTTCATATTTCGTTTGTTCATTTAGAGCAAATGCTTTTATTTCAATAGTCATTAAGAGCATGTATTATGACTTCATATGGAGTACTTTGCTAATTGCAAATACGAAACATGTAAAATTGTCATGTGTAATCTTTACTATATGTTACATTTCTCTCTACCAGATGCAATGTCTCATCAATTATGGTTGAGATGGATCGGATACTAAGACCTGGTGGGCGTGTTTACATTCGCGATTCACTTGTCATAATGGATGAACTTCAACAGATTGCCAAGGCAATAGGCTGGCACACGACACTACGAGATACAGCTGAGGGGCCTCATGCAAGTTATAGGATCTTGGTTTGTGATAAGCATCTGCTACGTGCTTGAAGCAATGGTGTGGTAGCATGTAACATGTTCTTATTTTTATAGTCAACCACGTAACAAAGCAAATTAAGTATTAAGTCATTTGAGAAGTACGTGAAGATGCAAGCGTAAAAGTTAAAGTTTCAATTCCTCACAAGGTGGTGAACATTTGTTTATTTATTGATACTACTGAGTAGGTATAAGGTTCCCAAACAGCTGGATAGGTCGACTGCATCATCTAACTTATTTGTATAATTCAATTTATTTGTATAATAGTTATGAGAACTCGTACAACACACGGGATATAGCTGTTTTGTGTAAGCTATTTTATACTTATATTTACTGTATTATTTTCTCTTCAAATTCTATTGGAAAAGTTATGAACATAGTTTTTTTTCTTCCTTTGATGCCAATACATATTCATTAGTTGTAATTGTAATTGTGGATAAATTCATTAGTTGGAGGTCAACAATACTTTGGACAGACTTAGCAAGAAAAACAATGTTAAATAAAATAATAAGTATCAACACAAATCAAGATCAGTCATAAATGTATTGTTTTTGTAATCCTAACAATGCATTTGTAAACTATTCATATTTATAATTATCCTTTGAAAGTAATGCTATAAAAACTCTATTTTAAATATGATAAGTATAAATATGCACTGAAGTTTAATAATTCATATCACTCCAAACGATTGGGCGATTAGCATACATGTTTTATCCAAGTTGGAGTAAAAGAAATAGCATAGTACAAAAAAAGATAGATGAATTTAAGTTGGTCGATTTAGAATTCAAGTACACTAAATATTTGGCAACCCCTAAGAAATTGAGAATGATAATCGTTATAGGCATATTTAAGTTATATGTAGCACGAGCTATATGTTGAACCCTTTAACAAAATAATATATAAATATTCCAAAATTTAATTATATAAAAGATTTTTTTTGACAATAATTATATAAAAGATTTGTATCATATCTAATTGTACTCTCCCTCTCTATTGTTTCTCGAATATATTTTGATGGTACATACTATGCAATGGTGTTTCATAACATTTTGTGCATTCTTCTTCAATTCATTAGGCAAATGATCAACATTTGACATTTTAACAACTAATTTCATATCTTCAATTTTTTTTCCTTCATGAAATCTCATTTGATTTGATTCCTTTCCTCACTAGACTTTAATATCTTCCAACTCTTTGAAAGCCTCAATCTTCGGCCAGTATACTTGTTCTTCATTGGCTTCCTCGGGATCATCTCTGAACTAAACTTCATGCTTTGATTTCTATCTAACACATTTTACTGTTCTTTTTAGGAAAATTCCAATTCTTTCTATGCTTTTATTACAGCATATTAAAAAAACCAGTGAATAATAAGTATTTAATGGTATAAAGACTTGCTTTACAATTAGAGGTATATTGATTAAATAAATGAATAATTTTTTTTTCTTTCAAAAAGTTTGAATAATCATATGAGTGGGGATCGATCTTGCTTGGACATCAAATTTCAACAATTCAACTATTCAATGTTTTTAACATACCATGACGACCATGCATATCAAAAATTATAAAATATATATATATATATATAATATATGGGATCTTATCATATCATTATTTTACTTGTATTTTAAAAGCTATATCATTTTTTGAATTGAACTTACTTGATAAAGTATTAAATAGGATTAAAATACAAATTTACACATTTAATCTACTCATTGACTGTTGGATCGAAGAGATTTTATATCTACAAATACTTATTAAGGAAAATAACTCAAAAAATACTTACTCTTCGAGTGAACCAATCCTCACCCCTGAGTTTTACAATGAAAGAATGAGAGAGTTAAAATTTGACCACACAACCATACATCGATGATCAAGATTATGAGTTATTTAAGTGACACATAACCATTTAAAATTTTGTATGCATAGTTATTAATATATTATGTCAATAGTCAACCGTTGGATTAGTAAAATTCATCGTTTAAATTAAGTTATTAAGCAGAGTAACTAATCATAGAGTTAGTCATTGAGTCAACGAATCCCCACCTATATATGTAAAAAATGTATAATATTTTCTACAAAACTTTATCAAAGTGGTTAATAATGTATAAATAATTGGTTAACGAAGTACATAAGATGATTAATGAGTTAACACTCTGCACAATATAACTTTAAGAGTATTCATTACACTTGAATTTATATTGGACTTTAGGATTGAAGACTTATGCGTGTTTGATTGATTTTGACCTTGACAATTGATTAAGAATACATCCCCATTGGTGGTTTTAGCAGCAATTGATGACTTGTTAGGGTTGTATTGGTGTTGATTGACGACTTCTTACAATCATATATATTAATTAGTTAGCTCCAGTGTTGCTAATTCTTGAGGCAATAATCTTATTTTGTGTGTTTATGGTGACTTGTTGATCTTTGTCCAAGGATAATTGATTGGGTTGAGTTTGTATTTGTTTTAAGGCAATAATCTTGTTTTATAAATTTGGTTTTAATGTAGTTTCCAAAATATACAAAACAACTTATTTTTAGGAGTTCAGAGTCACGTTATTCCTATGTGCAAAACTAAAATAGTATATGTGAACAGTTGATTAGTATCACCGTATTTGTGTTCTAGAAATGTGTTTCAATATCATGTATATATATATATATTTTTTTATCAAATTACAAACAAATTTAAAAGGAAAAAAAGTAAAGATATTACTACATTGCCATTTCATCTTGTCATTTTGCAAAGTTACACCGTTTTAGTTAAAAATTATATTGCACTGCTTTTATTGAGTTCTCATGTACTAATTACCACAACCACTTGTATCATCTTATGCAATCATACTTTGTAAGTTTGAAATGTCATGGGGATTATATTAATTTCTGAACACTATATACTAAAGCAGTGGACAAGAGATGTAAGATCATTTCTATTTTTTTCTCCTTTATTATAATTTTAAAGTGTTTTGAGGTGTATTGAAAATTTGGATAATATCAAATGCCATTTAGTTATATTTATATTTCCAAAACTATGATGATGGAAGAAATAGAGAAGATGGAAAATAAAAACAATAATAATTCGACTTTTAACATGTTCAAATGTTAAGTGCTAAAGGCTAATTTTTATCATGGTCTGTAAATGTACATTTGTCTTATACAATTGCATGTAAGTAACACCTAGTTTTACAAGAATAATACTATAAGTCAAACACATATATAACATCAATGATATCTAAACAAATTCTATGAGTCAAATAAGTATCAATTCGTGTCATGTCTCAATTTTTTATAAATAAATGTTAGTTGTTAGTAAATTAGTAATTATATTTAGAAAATTTTCAGATATATGAATTTTCATAATTTATGTTCTAGATATCGTGATTATCTTGATATTGTGATTTATATGTTGTGAGATTGTGAAGAGGTTCAAATTTATTGGCATAATCTTATCAAGCAAGATTACTGGAGTAAATTTTTTAACATGAGGCAAGATGCTGAGTTAGACTGAAACCACTATGAGTCCTCCATTGAAAACACTCATTAAAATTGCCAAACATTTGAAGTGATCGTGTATAAGCTTTATAAAGACAAATAACTTAGTGTTTTTCTCAATAATCTATCATTTGGAACTAGATTGAAACTTCAAGAATTTAACTAAGAAGGTTGTAGGCTTTACAAAGTCTCGTATTTTCTTTCTAGAAGAATTTTTGAAATTGTGCGACATCCTCTTCAAAATGTTTTAAAAGTTAATATTGATGTCTTTCACAACACTAATTAAAGAAGTTTATTGTGTGGTGGTCTCGGTTGTTATTGAAACGATCATTCTTCAACTAATTTATTTTAGATTCTGTTTTATCTATTTTAGATATTATTCTAATTGATGATGTAAGAGATAATAGGTTGTATAGTTGTGTTACTTACTTCCATTACTTTACTTATACAAAAAAAAAAAAATATTTATATTAATTTTTAAGATTAGAATTACAGATATCATGTCATGTATATAACTCTTTCAACATTCAATAAATCACCAACCAAACAAATCATTTCATATCTTAATAGATATCTCAAATGTTTTTAATGATGCAAATATTTATATTCATTTGGATTTGGATAGAGTAATAGAGATAGATGGAAGGAGAGGATCTACCTGCCTAATTGAACTAGTGATAGTCAATATATAGTATATACCAAATTAAAATAAAGTTTCCAATTAAAAAGTCAAACTAAAAAATTCATCTCTATTTAAATCAGTGCAGATCAAAAGAAATTTCCGAAGAATCATTACGATGAAATAAATAAATTGAGTGATTGACACAAAAAATGCTATGAAATGAAAGTTACTAAAACCACCGCTTCATCTTCTTCTTCTTCTTCTGTTGAATGCTTGAAAATCAAACACTCAATTCTACACTCTACCAACCTTTCAAAGGAAAAAAGAGAGAGTAGCACGAATTCAATACCCTTTTTCCCGCGTCCAAATTCAATGAATGAAAAGGTAATTATTTAAGTTGTATAATAGAAAGTAGAAAGAAAACAAAACCCCTTTTCCTAATTAACGAACAATACTCATATACGCTAATCATTCATTGCTACTGTTTCTTCATAGTTTATATACTCACTTACCCGTAAGTAAAGTTGCTTACTTTCTCACTCGTACGTACCGATGCCAATTTGAATTTCACCAATGACTATTTATTTATTTTCCCTTTTTCCGTTTCTTAAACACCCTCAAATCTGAAAGAAGAGATGCATTTTCTTGATTGTGCGTTTTGTTAGTGTTTTTTTTCCTTTGTACATTGCTCTTTTTTTTGGGGGTTTTATATGTCATTTAATAGGTGTTTTTTGATTGGTTTGTGTTCTTGCTGATTTCTATTTTAGTTATGGGCTTGGGTTGGTGAATTGGGAAAGATAAAGATGTTGATGAATTTTATGGAATTGTGTAATTTCTGCTATTGCTTTTGTGCTTGGTGTCATTATAGTTAGATATTGTTTTCAATTTTTCATAGGCATGAGTTTTGATCTGTATTCATAGGAGAGAGCAAGGAATCATGTTTATGAGTTGACCTTAATTGGTTTTCATAAGAATTCACATAGGTGAGAGCAAGAAATCATGTTTATGGGTTGACCTTAATTGGTTTTCATAAGAATTCACATAGGAGAGAGCAAGGAATCATCTTTATGGGTTGACCTTACTTGGTTTTCATAAGAATTCACATAGGAGAGAGCAAGGAATCCTGTTTATGGGTTGACCTTAATTGGTTTTCATAAGAATTCACATAGGAGAGAGCAAGGAACACAAGAACACATCAAGAGGGAACATTTCCCACTGCCACATTTCTTAAAAACCACACATGATTCTGGAAAGTACACAAAATGTTTTTTTTTTTCCTTTCAAATGTGTACATCCGAAGTCATGGTAGAGGGTGTGCAAAGATTCTACTACACATCAAAGAGTGTTGATATGCATTGGATCACTTCAATGGGCCATCCCGAATTGCAACCCGACCTAATATTAAGAATAACAATGAGAATCGGTCCCGTATTTAGGATATCCTTTTAATTTAGAACCGATTCAATAAGAAGGTTAATAGGATTGCTAATTGAATCATTGTGGCACTTTGTATTTGTTCTCCTGAAAGAAGTAAGAAACTCTCCTATCACCTGTAGATGTAGGTTACATTGACCGAACCATGCAGAATCTATGTGGATTCTTCTTCAGCTGTCTGCTTTAATTATATTTGTTCTCTTATTCTGTCATAACACTTTGCTTTCTAACTTCCAAGATTTTGTAATGTTGTGTTGGATATGTTAGATATAATTAGTTGCGTCATTTATGGATTATCAGTAGCTAGTTGTCCTTGATAGCCTTTTTGTGTTTGAATCATGTTGATGGGCCGGCTCGAATTGTAACACGGCCCACTATTTTGGAGTTCAAAATATTAAGGAGAACAATGAGAACCAGCCCCTTTTTATATATTCCTTGTAATGAACCAGTACAATAAGGGGGTAATAGGGTTGCTCAGAGTATCATTGCGGCTCTCTCTATCTATTTTTCTGAAAGCAGTAAGAAATCCTCGCGTGGACGTAGGTAAAATAGGGTATCATCGCGGCTCTCTTTATCTATTTTTTTGTTTATTCGCTTATTCTGTCATAATACTTTGATTTCAAATGTCGAAGATTCTGTAATGTCATGCCGGATTACTTAGATATAATTATCTGTGTCATTTATGGAGTGGCTAGCTGTGATTGTGCTTGATGCTTGGGTTAAGCCCTTAGATACGAAATAAATGTATTAATTGTTTGTCTTTTCATTTCCTACGTCTAGATATCTTCTGGTGTTGGTATCATGAGGGAAAACCAAAAAGATTTTATTTGAAGGAAATTTATGAATTATCAATTAAGAAAATGATTTTATATTCTCATCCATATAAATACTCATATCAGGTTTCATGTTTAACTATATGTTGAATAGAATAGATTCACATAGTTCAGTCTTTAACTTTACGAGCAACTGTATCAGGTCAGGGGTGCTACTCCAGGGATTTCAAAGGATATGATGTGTGTTTCAAGACACCAATGCTTGTAGATTGCAATCCTCTTTGCTTTCATTTTGTTCACTAAGTTCTGCAAACCATTGTCGTCATTGGTACATTAATAGCTATTGGGAGTTACTGAGAGACAAAAAATGAGTACACATAATATGTTGGGCAATGTTTTAAATGATATACTTCAGGTGATCACACCCTCACAAGAAGATTGGGCGATACGGTTTGCTATTATTAATGATTTGCGAAGCATTGCTGAATCTGTGCAAAGTCTGAGAGGTAAACTTCTAAAAGTTTTGTTTCTGTATATGGTGAACGAAGATTCATGCAGCGGATAATTATGTTATTTTAGATGTTTTAATTAGCATTAGTTATTTCTATGCATATAGTTGGATAGTTCCTATACTCATAATTGAAATTACAAGATTAATTAAATTACTATACTGTGTCTCGTTACTATATTAGTTCTTATTGAAGATTTGCCTTACTCCGCAGACATATCTTTCATCTTTGTTATTATTGTTACTTTTATTTTATTGTACTCAAGTAATTATGAATCTTGTCTCAAGATATTTTAAGGTTCTATCTCAGTATCACTATTACATTTACATTTTGTTGTACTACATTGTTCTATTCTCATATTCCAAAGAACGGAAAGATAAAAGATGCCAAATTGTGTTGTGGTGCAAGCTTCTCATCAGCTTAAAGGTTCTCAAATAAATAGTGGAAATTAAAATGAATTTTATTATCTTGTGCTTAAAAAACTTTTCAAACATTAACTCTTTTGTTTGTAACCACAAAATTTGAAACAGATGCATTTAAATGACTTATCATGACATTTTACACTTTGTATGAACTATGAACATATCTTATGAGAGACTTGCGCTCCTGTATCTTATAGTATTGAGCAAAATATTTTTCCTTCAGTTATGAAATTTTAAAGAATTTAAAATTTGACTTTTACTCAATTTTTGAAACAGGAGCAACTGTTGAACCATTTGGGTCATTTGTATCTAATCTCTTCACACGATGGGGAGACGTGGACATTTCAATCGAGTTATTAAATGGTTCCCATATTGCATCTGTTGGGAGAAAACAAAAACAAACATTGCTGGGAGATTTTCTAAGAGTTTTGAGATTGAAAGGTAATTTTCTTCAACTTGAAACTTCCCAAATTCTGACCTGTTTGATGTCACTGATATGTCTTTGATACTGAGTTGTTTTAAAGAAGGAAAGTTAGCTTCAGGAGTTAGATAGAAAATTGGGATGAATGATCTTTATATGGTCAAGGAATTACTTTATAATATCCTTATGAAATTTAAGATTGAACCTTACTTAATATCATGATAATTTCATACATAATAAAACCATGCAATCACTTAAGGGACCACTCAGTCCAATAATAATTGCTGTCGCTCCACGTCAATCTCAGTACTGATTTCTAATGGTTCATTTTATTTGAATATTTTTTCCTTTAGATTGTAGAGTTCCATAAATAGTGCTTGTTAAGTTTAACATGTCTTTCTTGTTACTTTGAAGTCTTATAATCATAATAATTAGCACAAAGGAATGCATGGAATATGCAGGTTTATTTAGTATGTCCTAATACGTTTGGTAATAACACTAATTTACAGGTGGATACATGAACATGCAGCTCATCCTCAACGCGAGAGTTCCCATTTTAAAATTTAGAAGCAAACAACAGGGAATATCTTGTGACGTTTCGATCAATAACTTGCCGGGCCTGATGAAATCCAAGTTTTTACTTTGGATCAACAGGATAGATGGTCGGTTTCATGATATGGTTTTAGTGGTATGTTCTTGTGGCCAAAGTAAGGTTGTTAGGCTAGCAATTGCTTGGGTTTGATTCATTCTTTTTCTGGTTTGTGTAGGTCAAGGAATGGGCCAAAGCACATAGAATCAATAACTCTAGAACCGGATCTTTCAACTCCTATTCCCTCAGTTTACTTGTAATATTTCATTTTCAGGTAAATCTACTTTTGCATATTTCTTTATGCAGTGATTCTTTTTCCCCTTATTTTAAGAGGGTTTGGTATATTTTTTTTTTGGGTGGTTACTGTTAGAAATTCTAGGAAATATTTTGTTGATTTATTTCTCCGTTTGCCCAATAATAACTGTCACGTTTGAAAAAGTTGTCCCAGAAAGAGTATCACTTTTAGTTTTCAGTGGAATTTTAATTGTTTTTTCCAAGTGTACCCTCTCCTCTAATTAATATTATGTGCATCACTTTCAAATTATTATTCTCCACTTTGCATTTATGATAAAGAAAATACACCAATGGTTAATAAAGATAATTTAGTAAAATCACCATTCTCTTTCTTTCATTTATAATTTTTCTTAATCCGTGTGAAATGATCAAATGTGTCCGATATTGTGGAATGGAGAGAGTATCATTTATGTTATTTATTTTGGATTCGATTTTTGCTAGAATGTTCTGCCTTTTCTGTGTACTTTCTTTCACATCTCTCCACATGAAGTAGACATTCAACCATTTGATAGTGCATTTGGTTTCTTAGTCTTGCGAAAACTGCTATGTGCTCAGTTCAGTTTGAAGATTTGTAACTAGCTAAAATAGTTGCTGCCTCAACTTTAATATGTTTTAACTGTCGGCTGTCTTCTACGAGCATTAAATGGGTCTTCATCTTCTGATGCATGCAACATTTTCTTTCATTTTCAGACATGTGCTCCTGCAATTTTACCACCACTTAAAGATATATACCCTGCAAATATGGTTGATGAGCTGAGAGGTACATTTCATTTCAAGCATGAAGCATCATTATTCTATAATTTGAGATATTGGGGCGAATTTTGTAGGAGCTGAACCTGTTTTTTGGAAAGTTGAAATATTGGCTTTTGTTTTAGATGTTCAGGTTGTGTGCATGCTTCAATGTTAAGAATGAAGTAAAAGCACACAAGTTATCATAGTCTGAAGGGGTTGATTTTGGTTTCAAGGGACTTAGGCTAATATTATCTAAAAGATGTTGGGTGGTAGGTTCAGAGTTAAATCACAATATGCTTTGTTGACCGATTAGTGGGATGCAAGCTCATGTACTGTGTCATGATTTAGATGTCCAATTGTGGGCACGATGGGTTTGTCAAAATCCCATATCAGCTACACATGTGACCAACCCACTCCTTATAATGACGTCGACAATTCTCTCCCTTGAGTTAGCTTTTAGGGTTGAGTTAGGTCTAATCCATTATCAGTTCTTATATAACCATTGTCTTGATGTGATTTCTGCAGGTGTTAGAGCTGATGTGGAGAATCTTATTTCAGAAACCTGTGGTGCAAACATAAACAGGTTCATATCAGACAAGTCAAGGACCATTAACAGAAAATCTGTACCTGAGCTTTTTATTGATTTCCTGAGAAAGGTACATTTTTTTTCCTTCTTGATTGTGTACTGTTGGTATCAGCGAAAGACATTAGTAATATGCTCTCTCCATTTAACATCTGTTAAATACCAATGAGAAGTTGTAGTGATAGATATTGTTTTGTACTTTTAATACAAAAAAACAAACATTTGATATGGATTTGTTTCTTTAGGCTCTCCTTGATTGTGAATTTCCTCTATCTATGTAGCACGGGCTTTTTGGCATTTTTTATTTACAATAATGATCACAGCATGTTTTGTGTTCCTGCAGTTTGCTCAGATGGATTCATGGGCCTCAGAGCTGGGAATTTGCCCTTACAGTGGACAGCGAGAACAGATAAAAAACAATATGAGATGGTTGCCCAAGACATATGCGATTTTCGTAATACTCTTCTCACTTGAAATTGATCGTTCTCTTTACATTTTTTTGTGTGACATTATGATTTTCGTTTTGCGGATAGGCTATGTTTGATTGCTTCCACAAAAGTTTTTGGTTCTGTTTTGGCTTCCTCCCTCTTCAGCCAATGCCATGCGAAAAATACTATATTTTATCATGCGTGAATTCTCCTGCTCCAATATTGATACTTTTTTTATTTGAATTCTACTTGGTTAGGTTGAAGACCCTTTTGAGCAGCCAGAAAATTCCGCTAGATCTGTCAGTGCTGGGCAGCTGAGGAAGATAGCTGAAGCGTTTTTAAAGACGTACAGCCTACTCACCTCAAAAAATCAGAATCAAAACTCTCTCTTGGCCTGTTTAGCACCGCCACATATAGCAAGAATTATTGGCGGACCTGCCATTCCAAGTTACAGTAGCGGTTACTTTCATCCAACTCAGCCACAGCAACAGGTGCAGAGGGGTGTGCTCCCACACCCACAATCACAACATCATTTTCAAAATGTCAGGAAAGGAGCACGCGCCAACGGTTCAACTTCAAAAGCAAGCACCAATGGTTCAACATCAAGAGCAAACACCATAGGTTCAACTTCGAAAGCAAGTGCCAACGGTTCAACTTCGAAAGCAAGTGCCAACGGTTCAACATCGAAAGCAGGTGCCAATGGTTTGACTTCAAAAGAAAGCGCCACCAGGTCGACTTCAAGAGCAAGCTCCAATGGTTCAACTTCAAAAGCACCTCCGCAAGCACATCAAGGCCAGCAACGGCCGACATGGAGGCCAAAGGCCAAAGATCCAATAGCATAGCCAGAATACATAAGGGAATATGTTACATTGACATAACTTGATTTCTTGTGTTATAAGTTAATTGGCATGATTTTTTGTTCTGGAGGGTTAAAAAAAGAATTACCCGATTGGATTTATTACTTGACATTTTGGTGGAGATTATAATGCAATGGTTGGATTAGACAATTCTGAACTTGTCCTATTATTCAGAGCAGGCAAGAGTATGCATACGAAGCAGATTACTATTCACTTGCATTACTTATAACTTGATTGGATACTTTGGGCGATATGATATCTAATTATCTATTAAGGGGGGTGTGGTAGCAAAACAGAAGGGTATAGGTAGAAATATTTTTTTTGATATGATGTGATGTCCAAGCCCAAGCTTCCCTCTTTTCTTTTATTTGGGCTAAAGGATTAAACTCAAAGTTAGTTGAATGGTAGCACTACATACAGTGTTACATATGAAATTAAATATAAGTAAAAACAATAATAGTTAAAAATTGATGAATTTTGTTAAAAATTTAGTTCGGTTATATAAATTTTTCAATTACTATTTATTTTTTTTATTTTTTTTACTTTTATATTTTGTATATTTTATTCTGAAGAGAGTAAAAATATTACATGTTCAAATAATACTCAACAAAGGATCAGCTATAATTGATGACATTGAAAGTTTAATTCTTCCACTCACTTTGCCTTTGACATGCAGCAGCCTACCAGAATCTGATACTCCATGCCCCTAATTAGTAGTCAAATGCTTTTTGTTAATTAATTAATTATCTAATGGATGGTTTTTCAAGTTTCACTCCCACACGCCTATTAGATATTATGATAATATTCATTGTGGATATTGTCCCAATGAAATTTAGATTAGTGGTTGAATTGCTAACAACATGCTTCAAGGATCAAATTCTTATCTAATCATTTCTTTTTCTTTTTTTTTAATCTTGATTGTGTTAAAATAGATTATGTTTTCTTTTTCCTTCAATTATAACACGTGGATGCTACATGTCTGCATTCATTCAATACATCATACTTACATAAGTTGTTGATAATTGTCACATACGCACATATTTTGTCACATCTTTTTCTCCAATTTGGTTTGTTGATTGGGACATTCAGCAGCAATGAACAATTGAGAAAATTAGAAAGCATTATGATAATGACATTAATATTGTAGGTTGTTGCTAAAACTGCCACGTACCGTGATAGAAAAATCTAATCGTCATTATTTTGGTTCTAAGTCAGGACAAGGAGGTATTGTTACACAAACACGAACAGTTACGCTATGAATTGTTTATCAAACAATGAAATTGCAAGTGTGCGCTTAACTCAAACTAATTTCTGATTTTTACGAATCAATAAATACATATTTAAATATTACGACGTGACACATTATTTGAATATACAATTATATATTAATTTATTTATAAAATTTACGTCTTTAATAGACTAATTTTTCTTTGAATAATTAATATAAAATTGTAATTAATGAAAAGTTTGTTGCTAAGATTATTTAAATTTCGCAAGCAAATTATATTGGTGAAGGATCAATATATAATATAAAATACTGATCGAATGTTTCACATAATAGTCTTTAATGATATAAATTAACTCAAACTATTTTAAATAATATTTTATAAATTTAAAGATATATTTATTAAGTTGTGAAAATCAAAGATTATTTAATAAACAATAAACATATATCTTCTCTGTATTTAGTAGATTCAATATCTCGGAAAAGATTAGAGATGTTGTAGACTTAAATTTGTGCCTCAATATTTATATTAAACGTTTTCACAATTTTTATCAGCTGAGTAACACCTACCAACAAAAAATATAAGATTACGTGGGGATACAAGATAAAGAGATACACAATATTGCAACCACCACACTCACACATATATATTGAAAGATCAGTCACACCATTCTATAGTTAATAAATGAGTACTCCCTTCGAATATCTCTAAAATATTTCTCTTTTTTTTAATGTGTTTTTAATGCCACGATAATTTAGACAATAAATTAATTTTTTATTAAAATTTGATATATTAAATATATTAATTTTTTAAACATGAATATCTTAATTAACTTTTGTTTATAATTTATTTATATATTTAACAAGATTAAAAATTTATAACATATAAATTATATCTGTAAAATTTTAAATAAATTTTAAATAATGCGATAAGTAATTGAAATGCATAAAAATTAATGTTTTAAGTGTTTTATTAAATAATATTAATTTTGATGTATCTTTATAATATATCAAATGAGTAATTTTTTTTTTCTGTGAAGAATAATTTATGTGATGCAAACCTTTAATTTGATAATGAATTTTGCAAAATACAATCAAATAAAAATAAAAACTTTTAATATTTTAATTATTCAATTCAAAGATTTAGCTTCTTTAAAGTGAACAGTTTATTTTAGAGTATAAACTAATCAATAATATCAACTATTGATAAATTAATCAATAATTGATATGTAATTTTGAATAATTATATCATTGACGATTAATTTTTTTTCATTTTATCAATTTCTCGTTTTAGACAAATCAAATCCTCAATTTAAATATTACAAACCCTATTATAAAAATAAAAACACCAACCCGTAAAATTTATCAGTTAATTTGTATCTTTCTGCTTGTTTGGGAGTATCTAATTTCATACTCTTTCTATCATTATTTCTTGTAAAAATAGAGGTGGACCAAGAGATGGATTGACTGATCAATTGAGCTGTGGAATATGAGAATATTGACTACTCCAATCATAGCATTAAAAATATCTCCCTTTAGAACACTAAGTCTGATTTCTTCACCTCTAATTGTTTAATTGTTGCAGCTCATATGTATATATACAATATATGCACCTTATAATAGTTCCTCAAGAAAAAAAATAGATAAAAAAAAAATGCGCATTGCCATTATAAATTAGTTTTACTATAATAAACAATAAAATAATATCATCATAAAATAATTATAAAATTAATGGTTTGTATTTATTGATAGTGTAAGTATACGATCATCAATTAATTCCAAAAAAAATTATATCACCGAATAATTTCATTTAAAAAAAGACCATACATGTTATAGTTTGTCAAAACCAAAGATTATCGAATAGCTCAATTATATAAGTCATATAACCATATAAGGGTAGCTTCATAACGTTTAACTTAATTTTCAAATTTGGTAAGCTAATTGTGGTTTAAAGAATATATACCGATGATGATTCATTAGTTTAAAGTAAAAATTCAATGTTATTCCAAAAATAATAATAAGTGAAAAAGAAGAAGAAAATATGGATTCCGTGTCCATGGGCCAAGTAAAAGGGGAAGGGTTGATTGCAAGCAATCAAGCATCAAATCCAACCAAATCTCGTCCAGCTAAGAGATTGTGACACACAAAAATGGGATCAAATGCTACGTGTTCATCTTTTATTATATATTAGGCCCACATGTTTAGCTTATTTCGGGAATTTGTAAGGTGTCATGTAATGTAACACCAATTCAAATTCAGATATCTTTTCTTTCTATCAGAATACTTTTCTGTCATAACAAACATGACAAAATAATGTGAAACATTCACAATTTAAATTTAATTAATATGTTAGTCGGTCTTTGAATTTATTACTATTGATTAATTACTCTCCAAAATTTACAAAATAGTTAAATAGTTTTTTAATTTATTTCACGTCAATTAAATACATCTCTATATCAAATCTATTTGATAATTTGAATTTGATACTCTAATATATTTTTAAATTCACATGAATTTCTATTTTACTAGGTGAAAAACAATATTTTCCATATCATAATCGTTACTCTAGAGGATTTTTATTCATGCACATAAGATAATTATTTGCCTTTCGGATTTCAGCCTCATGGAGTTTTTAGGGTCTTTAGATTTTGGGGGTTCACAAATATAGGTTTTACTGAAGTAATATTTGGGAAACAAGATGAAGTTAAGATTATGAATGTTGGACATGAAACAACCACGTCTTTTTTTCTTTTACCAAAAAAAATAAAATTAAGTATTAAAATACAGTTGATTTTTAATTAAACACCAAAATATCACTCTTGTTTTTTTTCTTTTTTTTCAGTTTGACGAAGATAAGAAATCAGACTTGCTGCCAGCGATTTTTCAAAACTTTTTTTTATTCTTCAAATAAGTAAAAAAAATTGGTTTTCGTCGTATCGATTCTAAATTTAATTAAAGATAAAATCGTTCACAATCTACTCACATTCATAATGAAATAGATCAATTTGAGAAAATACACACCCCAAAAGATCTAATTTGTGTTAGAATGAGAGACATAGCAAAAATAATATCATTATCGTACTATGCTCCCGATAAAAATTAATCTATTTTATATATAAACAATAAAACAAATTTTATAATTAACTATAAATGAGATATTGGAAAATCACGGGAAAAACTGATTTCTCTTTTTCATTTAAAAAAAAGATTTTGTTGAAAAATCGCTAACTGTAAGACTGATTATCTTCGTCAAATTGAAAAGAAAAAAAATATATATCTTATGTTTAATAAAATACGCTGGTATTTAATTGTTTTTTATAGTAAAAAAAAAATAAAAAAATAAAACTGCAAAAGTAACTATGAAATTTTTGTATCATGTAAACTTTTATTGTCCCGGTAGACGTGGAGATCATTTAAAACTTAAAACTAATATGTACATAACCCCGTTAACATCACAAATTGTCATAGGTTGATGTCTGAATTTAATATAGGGATGAAATTGATTGACTAAAAGAATCTAATGGACTATTCACTCCTATTTAAGTCTATTATTTAAATATTAAAAGACTTATATTTTGTTTAAATTTAAGTTTTAGTTTCTCTCTTAGTCTCTAAGTTAAAATCTAATGGACTAATCATTTTTAGTCTCTATATTTTGTTGAAATTTAAGTTTTAGTTTCTCTTTTTTTAAGTTCAAATTTTTGGTCCTCTTTGAAAACTCTTGAAATTTTCTTAGTCTCCATAAATTTTTGTGATATGACACCTTCATTTATAAAGTGTCACCAGTGACTTGAATACTTTTATTGCTATATCATTAATTCAATCTATGTTATTACTTTTGTAATTAAATTAATTATATATTATATTTAAATAAACGAAGGTAAGCAATTGTGATGAAGAATGAGGTTTGATTTGGAAAGATAATCGATATAGAAAATGAGTCTAATTTATAACAAAGAGTTTGATTTCTTATATTCAAAAGAATGATGAGCGATGGTAACGATGAAGTATGAGGTTTGATTAAGGAAAAATCCATTTAAGGTAATCTTTTATTTATTTTTATTTTTTGAAATTTTAATTACAATACGTAATACTATTTAATTATAAAAACATATTTATATATTAGTAATAATAATAAAATACGATAGTGTCACATCATTATCACATCATTAATGATATAGTTACGTGTAAAAAATAGATGATAAAAGAATTTTTTCAAGTTATAAAAAGAAAACTAAAAACTTAATTTAAAACTGAAACGATTAAAAAGAAAATTTAAACAAAATATATTATAAAAAATGCACTTATTCCATATAAGTTATAAAGAGATGTGAGATTTGGAATTTAATAAAAGAGAGAGTTTGGTTAAAGGCGGAATAAAAAAAAACACATGAAAGAATAAAAGAGAGAAAGAAATGAGATAATTTTTCCTTTTCTTTTCATTGTAGTTATAAATAATCTATTCTAAAATTAATGTATTTAATTTAAAATATATTAACTTTTGCTAATATATTTTTACTTATAAATATGAAGGGATAAAATAGTTTTTAACAGAAAAAAGATATCAATGATAGTAAGATAATTATTTTTAAAAATTAAATAACAGAAGGAAATATAGTTAAGAAAAAAAAAAGGAAATATACCATAATACAATTTTTCAGATAAATAAATAAATTTTGATTGAATGTCTTTTCCCTCCTCTGTCTAGGTCATGTAAGGTAAGGAACTATAAGAATAGGAGTACGGAGAACAACAAGAGTATTCAACATTATTAATCAATTCAATTCATCCACGACATTTGGGGTCCCAAATAAGGAGCTGTGTCATCAAAAGTACAAATAATGTTGAGTTTGATACAAGACACCTGTGTGGTTTAGATGTAATGTTGTCCATCATTACTTCACCATTTCTATTTTCATCATTTTGAAATGCATTATCATAGTTACAGCCACTACAATAGCGAGGGATGCAGTTGCTACAATGTGCATCGCATTTGGAGGATGAAATCATACATAGAAGTAATCATTGAAAAAATTTAATAGATTGATACAAAGGTGCTTGCTTACTTAACTTCTTATTAAAATATATTTTTGTATTTTAGTTTTTATATGGTCCAAAAGCCAATAAAAAATAAAGGCCTCTACAAAAACACTTTTAGTTCTCAATTTTTGATGTAATCATTCATTTAATTGATATTTATGTTGATTGCATTCAATCAAATAATACAATGATGCACTTATTTATTATGATTGTGACATTAAAGGTAATTGTTTTTCATTGAAAAAAATATATAAATTTTTTAAATAAAATATTATTAATTTATTTATTAATTTTAAAAAGACTTCTATAATTTTATTTTAGATTCTACAACATGTTGGATCGGCCTTATGACTCAATTCACCTAGATTTTTCTGTTATAAAAAAATTAATAGAAATTGGGTGTGTTCCAAGAACTTTAGTATTTAACTTGTCTAGTTGTCTCACACTTGTACTTAATTATTTTACAAAAATATAATTATGCTTTTAATATTAATAAATATTGAGGAGTTGAATTCATGACTTTCTCTTCACTTTCTAATCATATGATCCTCTCTCAAACCACCTTATCATTCCCACAAAAATATAATTATTCTTATAATATTAAATTTTAAAAAGTAATATTATCAAAGTCTAATATTCAATTATCAACGTTGAGGATCAAGTCATTACTAAATTTGTATTAGATCAAAGTTGATATGTATTGTAGGAATTTTGTTAGTGATAAACTATGGAAAAAATGGAGTAATGAGTATTAAGATGAGTTAATGTTGTGGCCGCACGGGTGTTCGTGGTACAAAAACTGAACTGAATTGGACCACATATTAATGGTTTGATTCCATTCTTACCAATGTTTTCGATTTTTTCTCAAAAAATTTCCAATAAAAAAATGATTTTAATTTTTTTTTATTGTTTTTGAAAAAAAAAAGTTTCAATATTTTTTCGAGAAAAACAAATTTAAAAAATTTTCTAAAATAAAAAATCTTAATTGAGGTTCAAAAAATTTTAAAATTGTTAAAGCGGTTTTTGATTTATGTTTGGTTAACTGGTTTTTTTTTTTTTTTAAATATGAGTTTCAATTTGTGAACCATTTAATTGATTTGATTTTTTTCAGTGTAGTGCAATCCAATTTATCAATATAATTCAATTAACCATATATTTTACACCATTTGTTCGAGACATGTTAGGTATTTAAAGATATTTTGATTCATATAATTATGTTTTGTTTTTATTTTTCATTTCTGTCACGAGACAGTTATCCATAGGATGTTGATCTGGTATTGTTGACATGGCAATTTAGCTCAACATAGCATCAACATCTCATGTTACATGTCATGTCAGTATGAACTATAATGACTTAAAATCAGATGATTACTAATTATGGTCACATAAGAATCGTTAATGATATTTGAATAACTATTATATAACGTTCTCATAGCAGATCAATCTAATACAAATATTACTTTTAATATTTATATATATGTGAAAATTTGATATCTCATATCTATAACATGTGATATGCGATTATCATTCTACTCACATAATAGTATTTATGCATTATTTTTGTCTTACTTAATAGGAAAACTTGACTAAGAACAGTTCATATTGTCATTATCTCAATAGAATTTTACGATTAAATCACACTTAATATTTTATTAAACAGACTAATTACTTTAAACATTTTCTTATGCTTTAAATAAATCCAACTAATGCTAAAGAAAAATTGTTATCCCCTAAATACAACACATGCTTAATTTTTTCAAAGAAGCATGTCTTTGGGTTGTGGGGAAGTGGGCTTCACAAACCCCACTCTTTCACCAGAGATGAAACAACTAGTGGCACATTGGAAAAGACTACCTTGGTGTGAAAGAAGATAAAAGTGGTATTGCACCTGTGAGTAAAAATCAAGAACCTCATAGTGTAGATGACATTGATGATATGGAGGAAGTGCAAGAAACCTTTGGTCTCGACCACATGGAGAAATATGTTTGTTTTTTTTCTTTTCAAATAGCTTTTTAAAGAAGATATTGTTGTCTGACCTCCTCTAGTCATGATGTATATATAGATTTTTCACTTTTGATGTGCATGTGATCGACAGAATATTATCAGTGAGATTTTTCCATGCTTGCTAGTTCTATTTGCAACTTTATCAAAGATATGTTGGCTTCATCCTACAGAAATAGGGCGAGTTAACACAATTGATATTTGTTTTAATGCTACTCTTGAGAAGTTTGGAGCTCTTTCACGACAAATGGTCACTAAATAGAAAGCCTTCATTCCTTCTAGCACTAGGAATATGATTCTACAGCTCTCTGGTTTCAAAGAAAAAATTATTTTAGGATGCATTGGATTAATTGAGGCACTATGACCCTTTCTAAACCTTTAGGGGACTTGACATTCTTAATCTTCAATGTATGTATAAGGTGTGTACAATGAAAATGGGTTGGAAGCTTATGGAATGTGATAATATAGTTTGTGGTGCAATGTTTTTAAGGGGAAGTATTGTTGTGGTCTTTTAGATAGTGGAAATAGAGTCTCAAAATCAACTAACTCCTTTATTTAGAAGAGTGTTATTCGTGTGTGGGTGGATTTGAAGAACTTTGGAAATGTTGAAGGATGTAGTTCATCATATTCCTTCCCAAATATAAACGTATTTAGTATGTATAAAAGTATGCATGTGAGAATTTCGACATATCCTTTTTTCCTTCGAGATACATCGGGAACCAAATTGTTTAGTATATGAATGATATTCACTTGCTCCCATTCTTTTGAAGTTTGGCAGTGTAGCTTCGTCCAAGTTGTTTCCATGACGAGGTATAGTGTAGTTATCTTTGACGACTAGTTTTAAATTTCAATTGCAATTGTGATGTAATTGTAGAGATTTTAAAATCAACAATTTTGTAAATACAATTGCGGTGGCCTCCAAATTTAATTTTGAGGGTCCAAAATATTAGTCTAACTTTTACAAGTCTTGTAATAGTGTAACGTATTGTTAAAGTTGTTGTCAAGTGTATCGAAAGAGAGCGGTCAGTGTTGTATATGATTCAGAAGCATTTGCATGGACTGGTTTTTCTATTACTCATATTTATCGTGCCAAGTTGGATTGTTTGGTTTTTGACCATCCTTCTCAAATCGTTAAAATTGCGAGTTAACGGAGAATCGCACAATTCCAATAGTAGATATAAGATTCAAGTTGATTCAAGGTTCAAATTTTAGAAAACTCAATTAAATTCAAAATAAAATCGGTAAAGTCTATCAACATTACATAAAATTTACGGTTGCATGGTTCAAAAAATTAGACACTAGATTAAGAAATCTCCTTGATTTTAAGAGAGAATTTTACAGTCTAAGGATTAATCGGGTTGCATGGATCAAAAAATTATGGAAGACTGTTGTTAAATTAAATTCGTACTAATAGAACAAAACAAACAAAAGAAATTGGTAGCATTACCGAGCAAAACAAAAACCAATTTATAGATTAGATTATAGACAAAAGAAAGGTGTGTCAACCGGCTGATTGATTCCTTTGTTGACACAAATTTTCCCTA
>NC_021165.2:1118276-1124125 GCF_000331145.2 Cicer arietinum | reverse complement strand
CCCTACACTAAAATTATCTGTAACTTATTCATTTGTTCCCACAGTTACACTTTCTTCATCACTCAACTCATACCTAAAATCCCATCCCATTACATCATACAGATTGATTAATCAAAAGTCACACCTCTCCATTTCTCCATATCCTCGAGTCCTTAAAAACCAAGTGCATATACAGAGTACCATTTAAGAAAGATAATTTTTTTCATTAGTTTACTTTATCGCCGAACTTAGATTTTAATTAATTAATTGTTCTTGGAATTTGATGATTGTCGTTGATCTCTCCTTAAATCAATGACCACCACGCTAACATTATCCGAACTATGTCTCGCCAACGCCAACTTAGTCAACAGAATGGACGCATCAGAACATGCCCGATCAGAACCGTCAGTTGTCACGTCGTTGTTACCGGGAGACCCCGGCGGAGACGGCTGCTTCTGAGCCTTCAGACACATCCTCACTACACCACATGCGGTGTCGTTTGAAACAACATCCCATAAACCATCACTCGCTAATATCAAACACTCATCTTCGTCCTTCCGTTCAGTTACCGTCACCTCAGGTTCTGAAATCACATACGGCTTTAGATAATTGTCGCCTGAAATAACGGAACACAAACGTGAACGTTAGTAACAGAATATATAAAAATAAAACTGCCTACGTTGATAAAAAAAGAGTTCATAATGTTATCGTGCGCACTCGTGACTCACCTATGGCTCTAGACATAGCGAGTACCCCAAGTACTCTTGGACCATCCCAATAGATCACGCGCCCTCCAGCCGCTTGGACTCGGAGCAATTCGTCGGGTCGATCCGGCTGCCAAACAAATCCAAAAACAGTTAGAAAAAACAATAAAATAAATATTAATAAACGTTTTTGTTAGTTTATTCTGAGAAAATGAAAGAAAATAGAAAAATTACCTTGTGATCGGAGGAAAGGGCGATGGCGACGCCGTTACGGCAGAGAACAGCGCGGGAGTCACCGCAGTTGGACACGACGATTTTCTCGGGCGTGACGACGGCAACGACGGCGGTGGATCCGACGGCGTCGCAGTGAGGAGTTTGAAGCTCGCATCTACAAGTGACAGTTTGGCTGCTACTGTTCCAACTCTGCACTTCGTCGTCCATGCGAGCGAAACCTTGTTGCATAGTGTTCTTCCATTCCAAATTCTCACACGCTTCGTTAATTTCTTCCTTCACGATTTCGTGAAGCCTCTCCTTACACATAGTCGCAACCTGAAGTTAACAACAACAAAAATAATTAACATCGTGTCATAGAACGTTAATTAATTAACAGATCCATCAAAAGAAAGAGTACGCACGTGAGAGCAACCGTGACCGTCGAAAACACCGAAGTAGTGAAACGGTTCTTGTGAGAAAGAAGGTTTCACGGAAACCGAATCTTCCATATCTCTTCTTCTACCGCAAACTGACGTCACTCCAAACTTTGGAAACTCTCCAACTTCCAAACTACCCTCCGTCGAAGGTTTATTTTCCGAAATGACTTTGTCGTTAACCTTGGATTCATCCTTCTTTTTCTTGTTATTTTTGTCTTTTCCACAGTCACCGCTTGTGTCTTCACAACTTTCGAAATCCTTTGGAGTACAGAGATCCGGTTGCCTGCGTTTCCGGGAAGTGCTTGGCTGCGATACTGCCATGTCAGCGATGTATTTGAAAGGTAGTAGGTCTAAATTCCGGCGTCTAGAAGAGCGTGAACTCGCCGGAGAATCAGTCTCTCCAACAACACCGCAGCACATTCCAGCCATTCGTCTTTCTCAAAATTAACAACTTATAAACTTACAATTAATTACTCAACCTTTGTTCAGCAACACACTAGTATTTTAATTCTTTTATATATATTAATTAATAATAGGAGTGGTTAATTAATACTAGTTAGTATATATGAATGAAAGAAATGAACGGTAGAAGGAAAGAGACGAGAGAGAGAGAGAGAGAGAGAGAGATGAAACGTGAATGAAGACGAAGCATAGGACCCATAGGAATGGGTAAGGAGAGAAGCTTTTGTAGGGTATGAGGAATTCACCTGGGGGCCACAACTCAATCACGGGCAGACTGCCCGTCACCGTCAGGGGCAACCTATATATAGTTGTGATGCCATCTGGACCGTTCATCAAATCGCGGTCTGGTTTGGCTACGGAACACGTGGTGTTACCTTTTTTAAAACCGAGTACGTGGCACCAATCACATGGTACCACGCTAGAACCAAACCTTCTTCCTTTATTCACACGCATGTGCCTCCTCCCTCCCTCCTCTTCTGTTGTTCTCTAATTCCAAACTCTATGTTCATTATTAATATTAATTAATTAATTAATTAACTATTATTTCATTTTATTTCTAAATATTCATAATTTTATTATGAGACATTTAAAAATTAATATATTTTAATAATATCAAATTAAATTATATCATCTTTAAATAAATTTGATTATATTTTAAATTTAATATCATTAAATTTTTAAATTTTATTTTTAAATAAATAAATTTTATTATTATTTTAATTAAAATTTTAATTATAAATACAATTTATTTAATTATTAAAATTAAAATTGAATAAATAAGTGTACTACATTTTTAATTTAGTCAATTTAACAAATATCATAGTAACATCTAGATAGAAAATTAAAAAATAATAATGGATCAAAAATATCAATAGTACTAATATGATTTTTTTTTATAGTTAGAACTTGTCTTTTTTTTTCATATCAAAATAATAATAATAATAACAATAATAATAATAATATTATTATTATTATTTTCTTTCAAAATAATATAATAAGTATTTAATTTTTTATCATAATGATAATGATTTAGCATAAGTGCACTTGTGAAGTTCTAATTAATTGAAATAGAATTTTGGTTATTCTATTTTTAAATTTGAAATTATAATCTTCCAATTTTATAGATATCAAGGTTTTCTCAACTCATTATCGAAGAAAAAAATCTCAACTCAGATTTAAAAGTTAGTATTTTTTGACAATAAACAATGAATTAAAATGACATCCTTGAAAACTTTATTCCATTTCATTGATCAAATTAAACACCTTTTCTTCCAAACATTTACTTTTTGTCTAGATTATTATTGTTACATCATTAAACGAAAAAAATATATATATTAATATATCTTTTTTTTCTCTTATAAATTGTTTTTGCAAATAGCGACTTCCTTAAGGAAGTCTATGTTTGCAGAGACGATTTTCTTAAGTAATTTTCTAACAAAAAAATTTATTTTTTTTTTCAAATTAAAAAAATATTTTATATATATACATAATTAATATAATTCATAAAAATACATAAATATAAATTTTAAATTACACATATTGATTAGAGTTGCATATAACATTTGAATAATGTTTTCAAGTATAACCAGTTAAGCGACATAGTCAACATTTTCTTGTCACTTTTTCAATTTTTTTAACAAATATATATGTATATATAATTCATTCATAAAAAACATCACAAATTTTACAAAAATTACGATAAAATTAATATCCAATGTGGTCTCCGATACCACATACCGATGTTTTTTCGCATGTGATCAATTTTTGATCGATATCCAGCGGTATGATGAGGTGTATCGCCAAATTTCATAATTTTTCCACTATATCTACAAAAGTAAATTTGAATGTTAATGAATTAATTAATAGTTTTATAAATATAATATTTATCTTTTTTGATATTTACCTTTTTGCAAACGAAAATTGAGGCTCCATATTACTTATTGGTGTAATAAATGACATATGGTACCATGCCCAAGTTTGTGGATGTGAACATCCACCGATCGATATAACACCGGATTTAGATGCACGACATAATTCTCTATAAAATATTGTCAAACATTATGAACCTCAAATGTATTAATCCATACGTGTGAGAAAACCTCAACAATATGGTACTAGAGGCCACATTCAACATTAATTTTATTGTAATTTTTGTAAATTTTGTGATGTTTTTTTATTATGAATTTTATATATAAATATAAATTTGAAAAAGTACCAATAAAATGCGAACTATGTCGGTCATACTCGAAAACATTATCCAAATGTTATTAGCAACTCTAGTCAATCTATGTAATTTAAAATTTGTGTTTATGTATTTTTATGAATTGTATCAATTATATATATAATATATTTTATTTTTATTTGAAAAAAATATATTTGTTTTTAAAAAAAACTACTTAAAGAAGTCGCATTTGTAAACACGAGATTCCTTAAAGAATTAGTTATATGCAAAGACAACTTGTTAGAGAGAAAAAAAAATGGTATATTAATATATAGTTTTGAAAAGAGTTCATTGATAATTTAAAAAAAAAAAAGTTATTTGAATAAAAAAAACCCTAAAAATTATTGTCTTTAATAATATTTTTAATAAAAGTAATTACTTTTGAAATTATTTTTAAAATAATTAATTAAGAATAACTAATTTTTATATAAAATATAATTTTATATTATTTAATTATTTATTTAAATATCAATTAGAAATATGGATATTAAATATTTTTGTTAAAGTAGAATATAATAAGAATTCTAGCCAAAGTTATATTTTTTGTTATAGACTTAAGAGTATAATAGTAATAATCTTTTTAAGATATTTTTTTATATAAATATGACATTTACTGTATAACAGATTGATTATCATTTTATTTTGTCTGTTCTATTTTTTATGTCCAAAATTTTGGTTTATTTTATATTCCACTTTTCGGTCTCCTAACACTCAGCCGAGGATGTCACCACGTGGCTTCATCGTAGCTTACGAGATTCTATTCGGTTAAATAATAATAAATAGATTAAAGCCTTCACTCTCGCCACACTGCATGTATGCCACACGCGACTCCGTGATTAGCTTTTCCCTTTTGGTTTGTCATTTTGTCTTTACTGCACTCTTGTGTTGTTAATACGGGATTAGAATAGGGTAGATTGATCCACACGGGTCAACCTTTTAGTGTAAATTAGAATCAGATTAGATTAGATTTTTCTTTTAAATAAATAAGATTAAATTTTGAAAAAATTTATTGTTTAAAAGATATAGTTTTTGGCTCCATCAAATTCACCTATTTAAATAAATATAATTTTTTTTCTACAGTAATTATTATATTAAATTTTGATATTTTTGTTAGATATTTTAATTTTTAATAATTTATAAATATTAATATTATTTAATTTTTAACATATTTAAATGTATTACTATAGAATATAATTAAAGTACAATATGTATAAAGTCATATTCATGAAAATATTATGTTAAATATCAAAATAGAACTTAATTTCATTTACATATTAACTTTATAATCTATTTAAATATATGTTTGATTATTTACTCAATAATATTAAAATAAAATAGACTTTTAAGTAAACTAATACGCCAAATTAGCCTTATATCAAAGTCAAAGTCAAAGTCAAACCTAAAAAAGAGGCCTACAATATATCACAATTCAGACTTAAATCTTAATTTTTTTGAGAAATTAGGCTATAGTATTACAAAGTTTAGTTCGGCTAAACCTATTTTTACACCTAATTGTTAACTTCTTGTTACCTATTAATTCATGACTCAAAGCTACTATATATAAAGGGACTCACTCTTAGTTAACCTACACCTTTTCATAAATCTGTAAATTTTGCTATCACCCTGCCTTACTTTGGCATCAAAGTGGTTTTGTAAGTGCATTTTTCGCATTGGAGCACAAGCAAACGAGAATTCAAAAAATCAATATCAACTTATTATCATCCTGAGGTGACTCATCGCATGAAGAATCAAGTTACTAAAATCATAACTCTTGTCTATAAAACGGAGGTTCAAAAGTAAGGGCAGACCTACGTTAGTGTCTCCAAGAGCGTC